>NC_058130.1:662259739-662354240 GCF_016433145.1 Gracilinanus agilis
AGGAAGGAAGGAAGGAAGGGAAGAAGGAAGGAAGGAAGGGAGGGAAGAAGGAAGGAAGGAAGGGAGGAAGGAAGGGAGGAAGGAAGGAATATATATATACACACATATCCCTTTACTGAATGATGCCTTTTATTGTGTGGGGCAGGGAAGGAGAGGCTGAGATATCTGGAAATAAATTCTATTAATTAAAAATTATTAATAAAATTAAATAAATGAAGTAACTTAAAAAAGAAAAAATATACGTTGAATTAAGTATCTTAAAGATACTAGGGCGGTAATGAGATTCTAGTAGGTCAATGAATGATTATTTAGGACCAGTATCAGAAGGATCACAGGGTTTGGGAAGACCAACAGGATAAAGCTTACAGGATACCAAATGCTATTAAACAGGGTTTATTTAAGGTAAGGGAAGGAAGGGAAGGGAATTGGGATGATCTGTCTATTTAAAGAATATAAATAAACTTCCCCATCAAATCTAGTTGTTATCTTCAGAAAGTTGGTATCTGCACTGCCATTTACCTCTCTACCTAAAAGTCCCAGTTCCTACAATAAATACACTTCATTAACCCAAATTCCCCCTTAGATGGTGATAGAGGTGGTAAGGTTGGAAGGTAAGCAGGAACAGGATTCAGGGAAAGGTTCTCACTGACTTTCAGTGTCTCCAGCAGCTCTGTTGGAATATCTATCAGTTAGCAGCAACAGAAGACACAAGAACACAGGAACACAGGTTGTTAATAAGATGGATCAGAAGAATAGCCACCAGAGAGGGAGAATAGCCAATCTCACAAGGTCCACCCAAGGAGATAAGACACGCTCAACCTACTGCTTCACCTGTCTCTTAGAAGAAAAACCTGTCACTTTCCTAGAATTCTGGAACCTTCCTGCTTCTGCTCCTGCTCTTTTCCCTATAATGACATACTACAATAAAGAGTGGCTGTACCCATGGCCTCAGGCTGCCTTCCTGCCCTTCTGGAGTTAAAATGGTCCCAGCTAGTCTAGGTGAGGAGCAGGGTATGGCCTGGGCCACAGCCAGGGCTGAAGGGAGAGGGAAGGGTTGAGTCTGTGAGTGCAGGCCAACTCTCCTCTCCCCACAGCTCCTGTTGCACCAGAAAATAGACTATAAATATGGCACTTTACCTTCAAAAAGACCTGAAGTTTGTTTGTGGAAGTGAGTGTCAAAAGGATGGTAGCTTGTCAATTAGTAAACTAGTAAAGTGTTCTTCATTCTAGCTGTTTCTTGTGGATGAAATCATGGAAGAAAAAACCCAAATTAGAGTTATGCTTTAATTGCTCCTTAAAATATTGAGCACATTGGAATATATTTATGTTTTTAAAATAAGAGTTACAGCAGAACTAACTATAAAAGAAATCAATTTATCCATAAACACTTAAGTGTGTACCAGTGGCAGGTATCGTGCTAAGGAAGGCAGGAGTTGGAAGGATGCCATGGAAGACTTCAGGAGAACCTAGAAGGTCCAGTATAGTTCTGAAATGAATGGGAAGAAAAACCAACCAAGAAGGAACAAAAGGATTATCTTGATGCAGTGAAGCCACGATTGAGATCAGAAAACACAAATCTCTAACAGACCTACTCGGCACAGCTTCATCATTTTCTCTAGCTCTGTTTAACAGTACATGAGGAAAAACAAAAGAATTAGATAGTGGAAGTAACCAGGGATGTGTTTTGTCAAGGCGTGACAGGAGGAGGGAATGGTAACAAGAGATTAAAAAATAGAGGGCTGTAGAATTGAAGTATTTTGATAAAGCATCACGTTTAGGAAGGGACGGCTAGATGGCACAGTGAATAGAGCACGGGTCCTAGAGTGAGGAAGACTCATATCCCCGAGTTCAAATCTGGCCTTGGACTAGCTGTGAGACCCTGGGAAAGTCAATTAACCTTTTCAGTTTCCTCATCTGTAAAATGAGCCGGAGAAAAAAATGATAAACCACTCCAGTATATTTGCCAAGAAAACCCGGAATGGGGTCACAAAGAGTTAAACACAACTGAAACAACAACAACAACAACAACAAAAAACCAAGTTTAGGAAGGGAGAATATAGTCAGAGGTTATGCCTCAGAAAGTACTGAGGGGAGAGAGGATTGGAGGTTACATTAAGGACCTCTCCAAAAAAACAAAAAACCAACAGATTTTGAGAGTAGAAAGGCATAGAGAGATGGCAAGATAAACGATTATAAAATAAACTAATTTAGGAATTCTTGAACATAAGAGGAGAACACTTGTAGATGATGGAAAGGATAAGGACTTTGGCTAATGGTGAGTCAAGCAATAGGTCATGGAGGTGGAGAAGGCTGAGGAATTGGTTAATCCACAGAGTAAGGGTCAGGCAGGAGTCACTACTGAGATTTCTCTAGATTAAGATGTTATCCCCTGTCTAGAGCTCCTGGCATTACCCATGGCACCTCCCTTTACAAATTAACTAGCCTAGGACCAACTTCATTTCATGCCATGCCCTGATGTATTCCACTCAGTGCCAAGTGTCTAGTATTTAATAAATGATCAATGAACAAATCTGTTGCATTAATAAGAACACCATATACACACAAAAAAAAAGCCTGGAGTGCATCTTGCAGGGATAGCCACCATCACTCTGCAGCCAATCAGAGCTCCTTCAGTCATCCATTCTCCCCAGACAACCAGGTAGGGCTACTGACTACAGTCCCACTGAACTCGCCTCCGAAACTGCAGGCCATTCCCAATTTTAAAACATTATCCCAAAGTCCCAGGCTCCTTTTTGGACTGGGCCTGTGATTTCATTGCTACAGAAAATCCTCGGTAAGGAAACTTTCCTCAATCAATGGAGAAATGCAGGGCACCTGCTGAGCAATTTATACTCTTTGAGAGTTGCCTGGGACACGGAAAGTCCACGGCGCCCACCCAGGACCGAACAAAGAGTATGTTGCAAAAGTGGAATGGATTTCCTTGGGTAAGTAAAATATCACTTCCCGCAAGTAGTAACTAAGGTCAAGCAATTGGGGCCTCATTCTCAAGGCACAAAAGTTTAGAAAGTGCTCAGAAAAAAAAAATGGACACACACACCCCTTCAGCAGAGTACATGCCTCTCCTCTACAGCAGAAACTTCTGTAGTAATTACTCCTTCAATTTTATTTCTTGCATTTTTTTTCCATATCACAAATTGCCGTTGATTTCATGCCACTGCCCTGGGTGCCAAATTTTTTAGTTATGGTTCTGGTTTTTATTAAACTATGTTGAGCAGCTAAAATGGGACAATTCTATGTAGAGGAAGTTATATATCAATGTGGACCTATGTTTTTAAAACCAAAACAACTTTTATTCATTTTTTTTTAAAAATACACATTTCCTGACAATTCCCTTGCTTCTCCCCAAAGATCATGTATCCTCTGGATTTATATGCAGAAATCAATTGTGGGCCTTTCTACCAACCATATTATCCTAACGCTGGGGTTGCCTTTTCATGTGAGTCCATTTATATTTGAGCAGTGCAATATATGTTTATAATTTTTAAAAAAAGAAATAAAGATTCCGAGTGTTAAGTTTACTGTAAAAAAAAAGCCCTACTATATTACTAGTTTCCTTGGGGGAGCAATAAAAATCTCTAACTTATCATAAAGGTGTTTCTATCCTCCTCCCCCTGCCCCATACTCTATAAAAAATAACTTGGTATGAAGGTTAGAAATCTATCATAACCACTGACAGACACCCATGCACAAAAATAGCAAGTTTTGAGTTTAATATTTTATTGCCATATTTTGAAACAACTGGCTAGGCAGCTGCTACTTATCTTCCAATTACTTCTCATTTTCCCAGAGTTTTAAATGCAAGCTGTACCAAATTAAATCTAAATCTCTATATGCTTTTTTAAAACCCTCATTTCAGAAAATACTGACAACAACGCTGAGGGGAGGGGCAGAAATATCAGGGGCAACGGAGACATGAACCATTTTATTAAATCTTCCAATGACTTGTCTTCAATTGTCGTAATGTATGCAGGTATGTAAACCTCTAATGCAGTCAGAGGAGCCTGCCATGGCTGCTGTCTCGGAATAGGCCTCTCCAGGCCCAGTGTTGTTTTGCACCTTGCTGAAATGAAATTCTCCCTGCCAGTTTTATTAAGACACTCAAGATGAAATCACTTCATTGAATGTTGAAAATATTGCTTGCTCTGGTGTAACCCTATATCACGGTGTTCAAATGCAGAAAAAATATTCACTCCAAAGGACCTAATGTGTCATATTTTAGGGATATCACCCCAAACAAAATTGGGATTGATTAGTAGATTGAAAACCTAGATGGAGACAGAATTTTAAGAGTGGCTTTTTTCAGTGCCAACATTCTTTTCATATTATGAATTATGAGTCTTGTACTTTGTAATTGTATTTTTGCTGGAAAAATAGCACATATTCTAATCTTTTCTGCTTTCCTTCCCGCCCCCCCGCCTTCCCTCACCCCAACTGCCTGACTCTAACCAGAAAGAGGTTGAGAGAGGAGCCGGTGGATGGACTTCACCATTCCTCTATCTTTCACTGGCTGGACTTGAACGTGAACATTAAAAAGAAGTCTATGCTTGTCTGTCCAGTATATACATGTGTATGTAATACACATGTATGTATTACATAAATGCTTAAATCCAGCCAAGTGTGCATGTGTAAAAGTATATGTGTGTCTAGTATATATTCATATATATGTATGAATTCAGAAATAACATGGCTAAGTGACTGCCCTCGTTCCAAAGTTCTGCACAGACAAGCTTGTCATCCTCAGCAGCACAAGAGCATTTGTCACTGCTCAGTGCATGATGAATTATGTCAACAACAATCTGTCCAGTCAAATAAACACAAGCAAAACAAAGGCCCTACTTTGATATAAACCTAGATATACAGCTGTAAATCGGGGTGGAAACGCTGGTGAATCACATATTTGGAACAGGACAAAGGCTTGTGGTTGATAACAGCTCACTCTTTTCATATCCACTAACAGAAACAGATTAGAGAGACAAACGAATGATTCTTTTCATTGCTCGATAGGAACCTTTTCATGGCTTTAAAAAAATTATTTTATTTTTTTCAATGAATAAAAATCTATTTTCCCATCCTTGCCTTAACAACTCCCACCCTAACTGAAAAAAAGGAAAACGAAGAAAAGAAAAACAAAGCCGTCGTAACAAACACAGGTTGTCAAGCAAAACAAATTCCCACACTGGCAATGCCTAAAAAAAAAAGTCTCCATCTGTACCCCAAGTCCATCTCATCTGTCAGGAGAGCAGCATGTTGTGGTTGGTCACTGCGACAAAGTCCTTATACTTTTTCAGTCCTTATACTTTTTGGGGGGGGCGGAGGGGAGGCGGGAGATATGTAGATTTTTTTAAATTTTCATTTTGAATATTTTCCCCTAGTTACATTTTTCATCTCTGCCCCTAGCCCTGCCTAACCCCCCTTAGCCGATGCACAATCCCACTGGGTTTTACATGTATCATTGATCCATACCTAATTCCATATTATTGATAGTTGGACCAGATTTATCGTTTAGCATCTACATCCCCAATAATATCCCCAACAGCCCATGTGTTCAAGCAGTTGTTTTTCTTCTGTGCTTCAGTCCTTATACTTTTTGAGAGACAATGTGGGGCCGTGTCAAAGTTGTGCTCGAAGGCAGGAAGACCTGGGTCCAAATTCTGACTCCAACGCTTATTCTCTGTGTGACCCAGAGTGAATCACTTAACCTGTATGAGCCTGGGCTTCTCCAT
The DNA here is from genome assembly GCF_016433145.1 of Gracilinanus agilis. NCBI lineage: Eukaryota > Metazoa > Chordata > Mammalia > Didelphimorphia > Didelphidae > Gracilinanus > Gracilinanus agilis. The sequence continues at coordinate 662,265,484 of NC_058130.1, forward strand.
CTGTAAAATAGGGACAATAATAGCATTTACCTTACAAAGTTATTATAAGATAAAATATATGAAGGCGTTTTCAAGCCTTAATGACTATGTAAGCATGTTTGGTTTGCTTTTTAATTAAGGAAAGGCAGACCAGAGTCACAACAGCCAAGCCTAGCAGCAAAGAGGGTGCCTGGACTAACCACAGTGCTGGGAAATCTTGACTTTGAAGTGTGCTTGACTGAAGTCATGCTGATCCTGCACACTCTCAGTGTACGGCTAGGATGGGCATCGCCCGCTTCTAATAACCTCTGAGGGGGGCCCCCAATGGCTCCGGTTCATTCACTGGCGAGGCCTGATCGTACAATAGCTGACGCTCTAGGGAAGAGTGTCATCGCTGATTTGCCACATCGAAATGTAAAACAACTACCTTCCCTCCCCTCCCAGCCCCCAGAAGGGGTCCTGAATTTCTGTAAATTTCTGGGCTCTTGGAAGCAGTAACAGAATGGTGAGAACATAAGAAAGTTCAATTTGTTCTCTTCTTTATAAATTGTTTTCGTCTCTTCTATTTCCACAGGTATGAGTGAACTGAATCCATATTAGCACTATAAATTTGGAAGGTCAAGGTGAAGGATGGAGAGTTCGCTGTTTTCATGCGTACATACATATATACATAAATATATACATACACACACATTTGCACCCCCCCCCAATTTTTTTATTGTCAAGAGAAGCTCTAAAAAAAGAGTGCACAGTTCTTTCCAACATCTGCATTTCCAAAGAAATATTTCACTGTCCAAAAAGTCTCGTGTGCTTTGGTTAGTTCAAATGTTTCAGACTCAGACTGACTTTAATATCATCTACCATCACTGCCCACTTATAGTGGCAGAACCCTCCACCTTCCACTCAAAGGCAGCGGGCTGAGCCCTTCTATCCGTCTCCTAACAAGGCCGGCCACAAGGGTGGGAGGCTCAAGGGACGGCGATATGCCACTGATTTCCTGCTCCATCCTGGGTGTCACAAAACAGATGCCAGCTCCAAGGAGCTTCACTGAAGAGCAGAGGCTCCTGCAAGTGGCTCCTAAAGGTCCCTGCTGCAGCCAGGAACTGAAGCTGGAGGAGACAAAGGCAGCCAACCAGGGACCCCATTCTGAGTCCTCCATACTAGGCCTGCTAATGACTGGCTGAGAACAGCGTGGGACTTGTCACCTCGTCTCCTCAGCCTTGATTTCCTCATCTGTAAAATAACGGGGTTGGAGTGGAGGACCTCCAAATTCCCTTGAAGCCCTAAATTTGGATGAATTGATGAGCTTTTTTTTTGCAAAATGTTTATTCTTCTTAAACCATACAACTAACCTCTTGGAACTGTACTTTCCCCATCCGTCCAAACCTCTTCCAAGCAACCTATCTAAAAAAGACTCTTCTAAGTATTCCATTAAAAAAGTCACGTGACTCTAGGCATGTGTCTCAAGTGAAGCAATTCCCCCTTTTGTAATCACAAATTTCCCTCATGTGTAAATGTGTCTTTTTATAGAGGACAAGGAGATAACCAATCCAATTCTTTTCTTCTATAAATATTTTGCCTAGACTCTGTGACGGATGTCACACCTTTGGCAGGTGAAGTAGAACACAGAGTGTGCCACCCAAAACACGACATCATCATTCATAAAATTTGAAACACTTTACTTGTTGTCCGTCTGTGTTAGCATAAGCACATGGTCATTTTTTGGACCACTACCTAATGCTAGTATATTTCTGTCACAAAATGGGCTAAAAGTTGAAATTATCAGCTACACATCCTCCCTTCATCTTACTGAATGCTTAATTTTCCCTTAATATATGTGGAAGTCTTTCATTAACACAACAAGAATTGCTTGAATCAAAGAGAAAAATGGACCTCTTACCATCATATCACTCATGAGGTTACTGGCACATATAACTGCCTAGTTAGTGAATTCTGATTTATTAGGAAGGTTTGCTTTCCAGAAACAAATAAAATGGTGTAAGTATCCCAGAAAAGTGAAATATAAAGAAAATAAAAATCTTATAAGACAGAGGGCAAGTATGGAAACTAAAGAATCAATTAGAGAAAGAACAAATGAAAGCCATGACAAGATAAAGGTGGGGAAAAAATGACCCCACAGTAAGAAAATCAAGAATTATTTCCAACTCACAGAATCCAAGGGATTAGTGCAAGAGGCCACAGACCCCAAAAGATATGGCAAGAAAACTTATTGGACAAAAAATAGAGTAAATATTGCTAAAAAGTAAACAAAACTTCTATGTCCACATCCACAGAGGCAGGTGGAAGGTAAATGCTAGAAAGATGCATATCCTGGAAAAGGGCTAATGGAAAAAAAATTATCACTTAATATTTAAGTGATACCTGAATTTACTTCCTCCCTTTGCACCAGAAAACCCTGGGGTTGATGAATGTGTTTTCCTTGTTGTCGTTTAGCCATCTTTCAGTTGTGTCCAAATCTTCATAATGCCATTTGAGGCTTTCTTGACAGATAGTAGAGCAGTTTGCCATTTTCTTCTCTAGCTCATTTTACAGATGAAGACACTGAAGCACATAGGGTTAGGTGACTTGCCTAGGGTTCCACAGCTATTAAGTGTCTGAGACCAGATCTGAACTCAGTAAGATGAGTCTTCCAAATGCCAGGACTGGCACTCTGTGCTTTCCCATTGTGATTAGTTCAATGATAAAAATGGACCTAGTCAGGATTATAGGATTGTTTCACTACAGGCCATCATATTTTGTAAAGGTGCAATTGAGAAACTATTGTTTTAAAAACAATTTCTTCCTTCCAACGACACACACAAAAAAATGTTTTTTATTTTCAGTTGCAAAGGATCCGTAGTTAATACAAAATGGAGGCATCTCTGCCCTGGAGGTGCTTATAATACATTAGGGAATCTTAAATCCAACAATTTCAAAACAGAATTTATTTTGTTACCCTAAACCCTCCAATATTCCTAACTTCCCTATTACTGGCACAAGGCAAACAGAGCTAAGATGTCAGAGGAAAGGCATCTCCTTCAGATTCACATTCATTTCCATACAAAATACCTCAAAACAAATTCTGTAGTGGCAGAACTTAGAAAAGACAGTGGTGAAACAATTTTGCAGCCCAAAACAATTTAGAAGGGCAGCAGGAAAGGCCCAGGGTGAGAGCGGAGCACAATCTAGCACTCTACAAGCAAGCACACAGCATTGTGGGGCAACTGAATCAGTAACAAGGGCTTCTGGAGCACTTAAAACAGCAGATTATAGGGGTTCTTTTCCTGGCACCCTACACCTATCAGAATGACTAATATGTTAGAAAAAGAAAAGGACAAATATTGCAGAAGTGGAAAAATTGAGACACTAAACTCTCTTGGTCGAGATGTAAAGTGATTCAACTGTTTTGTAGAGCAATTTGGATGTATGTATGCACAAAGAGCTATAAAACCACGCATACTCACTGACCCAGCAACAGTATTACTAGACCTGTATCCCAAAAAGATAAACAAAAAAGGAAAAGGACTTATGTGTAAAAAAATATTTATAGTAAATTTTTTGTGGTGGCAAAGAACTGAAAATTGAGGAGATGCCCATCAACTGGGGAATAGCTAAACAAGTTGCAGTGTATGATTGCATACTGGATTTTATACAATGAAATTATTTTACACTATAAGAAATGATGAGCAAGATGCTTTCAGAAAAGCCTGGGAAAACTTACATGAACTGATGCAAAGTGAAGTGAGCAGAACCAGGAAAATAAATTATACAATAATAGTGATATTGTAGAAATGTAAATGATGTGATGAAAAATGCTATCCACCTCCAGAAAAAAATTATGCAGATCAAAACTTATTTTTTCTTATACTTTTTCTTTTTGTGTGTTTTCTTTCACAATATGACCAAGGTAGAAATGTTTTACATGGCTGTACATGTGTAACATACCAAATTGCTTGTCTCCTCAAGGATGGGGAGGGGAGGAGAGAAAGAGAATTTGGAATTCCAAATTAAAAATTAAAAACGAATTCTAAAAAATTGTTTTTACATTATTGGAGATAAAAAATAAAATATTAAAGTCATACTGTGCAAGGCACCACTCCCTCCCATTATCTATGTTCAAAATTTTGGCATTATCCTTAACTCTTCATTTTCTCTCACCATAATCAAATCTGTTGTGATATTCTGTCAACTATCTTCCCATATTGGTCTTCATGACCTTCTTTCCTCTGAAATGGACAAACACCATGAAAATGACCATCATCACCTGAAGGCTGAATTATTGCAATAGCTTGGTCTACTGTCTCATCTCTCCAACCTCTGGTCCATTCACTACTCAGCTCTCAAACTGACATTCTTAAAGTGCAGATCTGACCATGTTTCACCTACCTATTCAATAAATTCTAGTGCCTTCCTATTACCTCTAAGATCTCATATAAAACCTTTCATAATCAGGCCCCTTCCTACTTTTCTAATCTTCCTTACTCTATTGACAGTCTAATAACACTGGCTTCCTTGAATAGAGTGCATGGCCTGGAGTCAGGAAGACTCAGGTACTGAGTTGTGTGACCATGGACAAGTCACTTAATCCTGTTTGCCTCAATTCCTCATCTGTAAAATGAGCTGGAGAAGGAAATAGCAAACCTCTCCAGTATCTCTGCCAAGAAAATCCCAAATGGGGTTACAAAGTGTTGTACACAACTGCAAACAGCAAAAGGGGAAAGGGAACCACAAGAAGGGATGGGAAAACATTTATTCAGGATAGTTCTTTCTCAACTATTAGTTAAAGCAACAAGAAGTCACTAAATTTTTCCTAGTATCCTCTGGTAAACTTGCCTGCAACTCCTCTATGCAAACTCCAGCTAGGAATGTGCTCCATTCCTTAAGGAATTCACATAATATCATTCACCCCCCAGTTGGAACACCATTTCAGCCCATCCTCACTGCTCTAAATAACCCAAGTCGGTTGGCTATAACGGAAAGAATTCAAGCTCAGAAGTTACAGTTTGAGTTAAAGTCTCTTCTATGAGGATCGTCTGGCAGCTAGATGGTAAATTGCAAACAGTGCCAAGACTGAAGTCAGGACCACACAGATGTCACAGGTTCAAATCTGGCCTTGGACAATTACTAGCTGTGTGACTTTGGGGAAGTCATTTTTATCCCGTTTGCCTCAGTCCTTCTTCTATAAAATGGAATGGAGAAGGAAATAAAAAAAAAAAAAAACCACTCTAGCATCTTTGCCAAAAAACCTCAAAAGGGATCTTGAAAAGTCAGACCTGCCTCAAATGGCTCAATAGCAACAAATAATGTCGTTAGGCAAGTCCCTTAATCACCCTGGAGCTGTTTTTTACACACAAAATAAGCAGATTGGACTAGATGACCCTTAAATATTGTCAAGTTCTTATCTTTTGATCCTTGCAGGGCAGTGAAGTTACCAAGTAGTGTGAGTCTTTGCATTCCTGTATTATGCATGCCTTTGCCACACTCTCCCATTTTATCCAGAAACATCTTTTTACTCATTGCCCCTTCACCCCTTTCCCACTTGTGAATTCAAAATATTCACGTGCAGTACAGAATGAAGAAAATCTAAAAAAGCCTATATGGAGAAAAGCTTAAAAAAGGAGAGGGTCAGACAAAAAAAAAAATAAATATATATGTTGTTACACAGAAAAGGGGCTAGGCTATTCTACATTAAATTCAGACTTTTAAAAAGTAGAAACCAAAGCTCTACTAAATCAATAGTCTTTCATACAAGGGAATTATGTTCCCTGTACCAAAATACTAATGTCAGAATGGTTCAAAAGTTAAAACTTTAAAAAAAAAATGGAGGGAAGGTGGGGGCACCACTGGGTGGCTCAGTGGATTGAGAGCCAGGCCCAGAGACAGGAGGTCCTAGGTTCAAAATCTGGCCTCAAACACTTCCTAGATGTGTGACGCTGGGCAAGTCACTTGACCCCCATTGTCTATCCCTTACCACTCTTCTGCCTTGAAACCAATACACAGTATCAATTCTAAGACAGAAGGTAAGAGTTTAAAAAAAAGAAAAAAAAAAAAAAAACTAAAATGGGCTTATAAAAAATAATAATACCAAGACACCTTAAGGAAAACTAATCCATCAATAGCCATGACGAAAAAATATTTCAGACTACTAATAGGAAAGGAAATATAAATTAAAGCAATTGTAAGGTTATTTTACAAAACCATCAGATTGGTATTAACATGTGTTATTGGCAATGTTATGACTTGGTCTAGTCATTTTAGAAAGCGACTTATTAAATTATGCATTTTCTTTGCTCTGTTATGCCGCTAAAAGATATATAACCTAGTGATCAAAGAGGAAAAGGAAATCATCCATACAAAAATATTTATAGTGGATTTTGTGGTAGTAGCAACTAGAAACTAAAGGCATATCCATCAATTAGAAAAAGACTGAAGAAATTAGGGTGGATGATTGTATGGATTACAACAAAAAAATGTTGAAACAGATGGTTTCAGAAAAACCGGGGAAGACTTAAATGAACTGATGAACCAGGAAGTTCAGGAACAATTAGCGATCATATTTGAAAGACAAACAACTTTGAAAGACTTAAGAACAGGGACAACTAGTTTGCTCACTGGTTTGAGAGCCAGGCCTAGAGATAGGAGGTCCTAAGTTCAAATCATGTCTCAGACACTTCCCAGCTGTATGACCCTGGGCAAGTCACTTAACCCCCACTGCCTAGCCCTTACCACTTCTGCCTTGGAACCAATATACAAGTTTTGATTCTAGGAAACTATGTCCCAGTTTCAAAGTTTTCAAATAAGTGTTTATACCAACTTTGATGTAATAGATATTTTGAGCAAGGCTGAGGTGTTTCTAAAAATCTCTTAAAATATTTTTATTTAGGAATCTGGTTAAATATTTTACCTCTTTTTTTCAATCTTATCTAAGCAATATAAAATTGCATTGCAATAACAAAACATGTCCTCCAAGTCCCAAAACATATGCACTTTCCCAGTTTAACATGGTAGCCTTAATCTGTCATTCTCATTTTTAAACACTGGGTAAAGTGATCCACTTAACTGGGACTTTATCTGTTTTTGTTGGAAGTTTTTTTCCCCCATTTTGACCTGAAATGAAAAATATTTGTAAATGAACCACATGGCATACACTATTAAAGTTGTCTTAAGAGTTGCACTTGAATTTTGAATGCAAGGAAAAATGTGTATACTATATAATTTTAAGATTTTATTTTTATAATTTTTATAAATAATGTACAATATAAAGAATCCCAGAGATTGGCCAATTCTACACGTGTGTGACACTGGCCCAGTTTCCTCATAAAAAAAAAAAATGAGGGTGTCCAGATTAGACATCCCCTAAAGACTCTTTCACCATTAGATCTATGATCTTAAAAATTCTTTGTTATTCCAAACCATTCAAATCTTTCACTAGGAAAGGTGCACATTTATGACTACATGCTTCTTGAGTAAAATACAGACTATAGGTTAATTTCCTATTAGAGGTAATCTGACCTTAAAAGGAAAAGATATTTACCCCAAAAGAAAATACAGCAGTGAACATTTATTTCACTGTCTGCAACTTCTTCAAATTCCTATAAGGCATAGTGAACCAAGTGGTACTCAATTCATGAGGTTTCACTGGTGACCAATCAACAACCTAGGGGTTCAATGAATTAAAATTATGGGTCTGTTTTAGGGAGTTAGTATTGAGAACCCTCACCATGATTTATAGGGCAAGCCTTTTGCCTCCAAGGTGGGCTGGTAGCAATTAAATGGCAAATGTGTAATACTGAGATAATGTTCCATCATCAGGTTTGAGGTCAAGCATTGAAGTGTTGTGGCTAAAAAATAGTGCTTTGAGATTAATAAGTGAATACAGGGTTTGACGTCGAAGAATCTAGGGAAACTCTAGTCTGTGTTTTATACATGTGCAATTCAGACACAGGGAGCAGCAGATCAGGAAGCAGTAAGAATATTAAAAACCAATTTTATTTTTTTGTAAGAACAATTTTACTGCCAAAGAGCCAATGATATCAAATGAGTACTGTCATTTTCATTAAGAAGATTCTATTTCTTCAAAGAGCTGTGCACAGGTGATCCCGCAGTACATATCAGCACCTTATCTGGAAACAGCATATCCTACCAGATGTCATAGGTTTCCTCTTTCTAGTTATTATACTCTTGGAGAGCCTGAGCCATGAAGAGTTTGCCCAAGTTCTGTGCTGTGAACTCTTTGATGTTCTGGCAGTAAGTATTAATTTGGCCTATTGATAAAGGAAAGAAATAAAGAGTGCCATGAGCTATATAAAGGAAATAAACAACTACTACAATAAGAAAATTAAAATGAAAGAACTAGATTTATCAATTATTATGCTTATAATAAAATATTCCTTTTTTTTTAATCAGGGCACAAAAGAATATCAGTCATAGAATTAGAAGGAATCTGCAAGATTATATATTCAACTAGTCTAGGCGTCTGCTTGAAAACCTCCAAGGAGAAAGTATAATACTTTGAAAAATAGATCACTACTTTTTTACAACTCTTACTCAGGGTTATTAATAAAAGACTTCCTTTAAAAATTCCTTTAAATTCATATTTTAATCAAAATACTTCTATTACATAGTGTTACCAAAGGAAAAGAAAAATAAAATACTACTAAGCAAGTTGTTAGCAAGTGAACTTTAGTATCATCAATCAAAATTTGCTGATTATTCAAGAATATGATTGGGATGGTTCTAAATCTAATGGACAAATGGTGCTTGTCCACTTTGATCCACATATTGGTTTACTAAGACTTTACATAAAGCTAATGAGAAAGTTAAAAAATTCCAATCTTTCTTAAATATGTAATTCCGTAGTTTGTTTTGATCTCTAGAATTCACTGGAAACACTGTATCTAAACCACATGATAATCAATTATGAGATTTATATTCAATTTGTGAGCTATACACAAGATGATAATGTAACTTTTACATCTTTAACACACTATGAAATATAGTGCTACGTCATTTGAATGGAAACCTTGAAAGATTATTTTCTGTGGGTATTATTAATTTCCTATAGACAAGTTATGCTGACTGAAACCACATGCTAATCTCACTATGACTTTATTATAATGAAGCAAAAATCATAAGTGATGTGTTTCACATTAATAATAGTAAAAGATAACATCTCACTATTTAAAGGTTAAAAGGGTTACCTGTCCTAAAGGTAAACCAGTTGAGAATTCTATTCTTTAGCCTATATTTAGGTCTGCATTAAGAGAATGATACTTATTGCCACATGTTTAAAAGGAAACATGTTTCTTATTAGAGAATAATTGTTTTTTTTTGCTAAATTTGAAAGAGGCCTCACCTAAAATAATGTAATTGTAAAGAATCTACAAATGCAATGGTGCCTTATTTAAAATGTTTTATGTTTACATGTATTCTGAGAAAGTATTACTTAAACAGGGCACATTTACACAACTGAAATAAAACCACCTTGAAAAGAATTCTGAGATTCAAGAAGAGGAATAAACTTGATTTAAAAAAAAAAAAAAGACCCATTAAACCACTATTTCATTCAGTGTTAAAGCATTAGTACATTAGATGGTAATTCATTACCACATATTTTTCTTGTTAATTACTTTTCATTTCTCCTGAACAAATTTATATTTTTTTCTTTACTCACTTTCCTTTTCCTGTATTTTATATCAATAAGGGTAAGAGGAACTTCAAAATGGTTGGCACCAGGAAAGAGACAATACCTGCAATAAGCAGTGAATCCATCCTAGCAGGTGGCTGAAGAGGTTTGAAGAGTTTGGACATGTCTTCTTCAGGAAGAGGTGGTTCTCCTCGGCTCTGGCGCTGCTGATTCTCCTGCTGACGCCGCTGCTGATACTGAAATGAGAGGAAAACCAGATTTGTACTCATCAATTAAGTTGGTTACTAGTTTAAAGAAAAATGGTCTCTGAGCCTCTGGATTCTCCACACCCAAATGCCAATCCCTTATCACTTTTCCCTATGACTGAGACAGGTGGGATGTTACCCTCCCCTGCCTTTCTTTGCCTTTCTTAATAATTTTTAGTAATAATTTACTCCTGCACAGTAAACTTTTAACCTAACAAAACAACAACAACAAAAATTTTATTCTAATCCTAGTTCTGGATTGAATACATAACTCTGGTCAAAATTGAAACACCATTGAGGATACTGATTATGAAAAAGAAATTCAAGCTGACTTATGAAATTGGTAAGAAAGGGGGCAGCTGGTTAGCTCAGTGGATTGAGAGCCAGGCCTAGAGATGGGAGGTCCTAGGTTCAAATCTGACCTCAGACACTTCTCAGCTATGTGACCCTGGGCAAGTCACTTGACCCCCATTGCCTACCCTTACCACTCTTCTGCCTTGGAGTCAATACATAGTATTGACTCCAAGGCAGAAGGTAAGGGTTTAAAAAATAAAAAAAAATAAAATTAGTAAGAAGATACAAGAAAACATATTAATAAACTCTTCAAACTTGAGAATTCAAATAAATCCATTAATCATTTCACTGCCTTCCTGACATTTCAAAAGGATGTCCAGGAAAAAGAAAGCTCAAATTCACCTTCTTTCCCCCTATTTTGTTGGGAGTTATGGTAAAATTATTCATTTATATTTATCTATCAGAAACAATTCAAATCAGATACAGATACAATCAAATTTTCTGGCTAGGTGTCAGAACAACTATGATACCCATGCAAAAACTATTCCAGTTTTATAACTGTTCATAAAAAACTATCATAAATAGACTTCCAACTTATGCACTACCCACAAAGAAGTATACACCTTCCTCTCCAGTACTATTGCTAGAAATTTTTCTCCATCCTCTCATGTTTCCCCTTAGCCAAACTATAGCCTAGGATTAACTCAAGATTCTCTACTGCCCTACTCCAAAATGTAAATCAAATCAGAACCAATCTAGGATAGAATGCCAGGGAAAGGTAAGGGAAAAACATAACTTTACCATATCTCCCACTACTTTCACACTGTCCCTACTATTGTTTACTCTCTCACCTCAATTATTAATCCCAACCTCCCTTTAAATAAAAGATTTTCCATTGATATCTTTTGTTTATACATAGCTTATATCACATCCTCTCCCTTCCTCTGCCTGCCCAAAGATCCATCACACACACACACACACACACACACACACACACACACACACACACACACACAAAAGAATTCTGGCAAAATTAATCAATGCACCCTTCCTCCTCCCCAAAATGAATACTATATACAATGATGTACACTATCTATCTATATGTATGTCCACATGCACATATGCATACAAAGAATACTATATAGGCTTGGAAAACTCCCATCACTATAAAGGAGTATGTGTAGAGAGATAGAGGGTATCTGAAATCATGTCTCTTCTTTAGGACCAAATATAATTTGTGGTAGTTCAAATCATTGAATATATTGCTTTCCAGAGTCTGCTTACTTCATTTTGCAGCAGTTCATGTACATCTGTATATTCTACATTCTCTGTATTCATTATTTTGTTTCCTAAGGTGCATTAATATTCTACTTCATTCATGTAACACAATTTTTTTTAGCTATTCCCCATTTAATGGACATCTACTTTGTTTCCACCTATTTGCTACCACCAAAAGTACTATTAAAAATATTCAGATGTATATGGGGCCTCTTTTTGGTCAGTGACTTTCTTGGATTTTAGGTCTAGCAATATAATCTCTAGATCAAAAGGAACAGTCCCATTTCCCAAACAATCCCAAAATGTCCACAAGCCTTGTCCTAGTCTTCACTTTAAAATCTCTGAATCTAACCTCAATCTAGGAAAGCCTGAAAATATTTTCTGAAATATAAATAGATACTTTTAGACTGTCTCAGAAGCACTGTGTTTATGATTTATTCTACACAGACCAACAAATGGTCAGAAGCAACAACAGATAGATGTAGCAACAGAAATGGGTCAGTTCTTAGGGCCTAGGAATATCTATGTCCAAGCATCTTGGTGTGAAAACCAAGTCAGTATCAGTGGGTTCAATATCCACCCTCTTCTAATCTCTATTCCTTTGCTTAAGATAAGTAGACCTCCTAAGTTAAAGAAGTACTGTATTTGAGGTATATTGTGGACATTTATGGATTGGACTGAGAACATAATCATCAACTCTAAAAATTCTATAGAAAAATATATCTAGAACTGTTAAAAACTGATTTATCAAAAAATAAATACTTTGAGAAAAAAACTACCTAATTATGGAGGGAGTAGGGAGATGAGAAGTGGGGAATTGCTTAAAAATCCAAATATAGCTAAGTTGAAAATTCTTCTATGAGGGTCTAGTAGTCAATGATACTGCTTGTTTTAAATTTAGGGAAGTGTCTAGCAAACTCCCTATGGACATGTGGGAGACTTTGAGACTACATTACCCATGATTCCAATGGGTCTTAGGGTGTGGGGACATCAAAGGTCCCCACGCAGGGGCAGTTTAAATTCAGAGGAGGGCCAAAAGAATGCCTCTTGATCTTCCTGAAGTGCGAGCTGGCGAGCGGGAGAGAGATGGGCTCCGGAAGTAAATATAAAAGCTACGCAGGCACGGTCATATATATATTTTACCAACATGGCCATGGCTTTAATTAAACTACTAATTTCTCTTATTATCACAGTCCTTATCATTTTTAATCTTAACAATACACTACCTTTCAAAGATGTAATCTGATTTGAAATCACCTTATCTAAGAATCAAATGCTTAGAATATTTTACAGCAGCCGTGATTACAAAACAATTTTCCAGTAAATATAAAAACTATGTGTGATCGTTAGGGGATACTACTAAAGAAAAGGTTATATATCCTTATCAATGTATATGTGTATAAGGAAACAGTCAGGCAATTTCCCTTCCTTCCCCTTGCATTATATCTGGTTAGCTTTTTACTTCCTAATAAAACTGCTTGCTTTTTTTTAATCATGACCATTCAGTTTTTTAAATGAAGTAAAGATTTCTTAAGTGTGCTACTATAACCACTACCAAAGATAATTAGTAATGAAATGAGGTGTGAAACTCTGGAAGTTTTTTTCCAAGTAAATGCATCCCTGTTATTTGTGTAACATTGGCACTGAAATCTTAGCCAAGTATGCCAGCTGATGTTGCCATCTCTTTTATAGGGGACAACCACTTGTAACAACTGCTTGAAAATATAACAAATGTAGCATTAAAGAAAATGCCTATACACAAGCAAGACTTCTAGACTTTTAATAATTATCAGCATACATACATTGCTTTCCAAGAGATAAAATAAATTTTAATGAATGAGACTTTCTAAAACAAAACATTACAAAAATACTTGTTAATCTCAGTTAAATTTCTTCATGATACCTACCTGATGTTTCTGTTGCTGCTGTTTACTGGTGTTTCTCATATAGGTGTTATATTTAACTATATCCTGACTCATTTCATCCACTCTGTCCATCAATAATTGCAGGCTCTTTCCCAGATGATTACTGGAATTCAAAGCAAATTATATTTACTTATGGCATCATTATGATTTTTTAAGAGGTTATGTATAGGAGATGGGGAAATTCTATTGGTAAGGCTAACATTTCCCTCTGAGAGCCCCAGAACCCCTTTGGATTCAAAATCAACCAATTATCTGAATAAGAATAAACTACATAGTTATGAAAGTCTTGGAATTACACAGAATTACTACAGAATGAAAATCTTAACATACGATACAAAAATGTACTTGTATGAAACACAAAAAAGCTGAAGATATTTTTTTAAAAAGATCTTTAAATAGTTCTAAAGCATTTTATGGGTAAAAAAACAAGACAGTTTGTTAATGCTCATTTTGAAACATTTTAAATACTGTTGGTATTATGCATGAATTATTTTTATTCATATATTCAGAAATCTTTCTGTTTTTCCACAAAAAATTTCCTCCTTCTTCAGTGGAAATATCTTTTAAATGTTATTCTTTCCCTTAAAGCTCTACTTTTCTTCTGTCAAAGACATCTCAAGGTATTTCTTGCCCCATGTCTTTATTTCCAAGTTGAAGTGAAAAGGAGTTTTTATATGTATATGTAAATATAAACGAATACAAAGCAGTTAGGGTTGGAAAGCAGAGAGGGGGGAATGGCTATAACATGAAGCACAAGTGAAGGCCAGTGTATTATTCCAGGGATAGAGCATGATGAGTACTGAGGTCAAGATGAGTGCCATGTAGGAGAAACAGAAAAGAGCAGTATGGATGGATCTCAGAGTGTAAGAGTAAAGTATAATAACACTGGAAAGAGTTTTGGGGCAGCAAACAAAGGGCACTAAAAACTAAAAAGATCAGTTTCTATTTTATCCTAGAGGCAATAAGAAGTCACTGGAGTTTAATAGGTAGGGAAGTTGCATAATGAGATATGCACTTAAGGAAAGTCACTGTCAACTTTGTGGATGATGGACTACAAGCAGGGATATAAGACAGGAAGATCAATTAGGAGGCTATTACAATAATCTAGCCAAGAGGTAAAGAGAGCCTGAACTAAGTAAGAGAAGAGGTCAAATGTAAGAAATACTGAGAGAGTAAAAAATGAAGTATTTGGCAACTAATGATTATACAGAGTGATGGAAAGTAAGGAGCCATGGATAACACCAAGGTTATAAACTAGAAACTGGGGACACTAAAAGAATGCTAATGTCTTCAACAGAAATACATTAATTTGAAAGAAGAAAAGATTTGGAGGAAAAAGATAATGAGTTTTATTTTGGACAGCTTGAGTCTGAGACTCAACAAATGTCCTGCATGAAATACCAATGGGCAATTAAGCATGGGACAGAATACAGAGATCTATGAATCTTCTGAATACAGATGATAAATTAAGCAGTTGGGAGTTGAAATGATCACCAAACAAGATAATATAGAGCAACAGTTCTCAAAGTAGTTGCCCAGGGATTACTGATGATCTTTTAGGGGTCTGCAAAGTCAAACTTTTTCATAATAACACTAAGATATTTTAATTTTTAATACAGTAAACATTTCTATTACAAAAGACTTGATCCCAAATAAAAGACATTTGAAGTAGGGTCTTCAATAATTTTTAAGAATGTAAAGAGGTCCAAGACTAAAAAGTTTGAGAACTGATGATGCAGAAGGAGAAGAGGGACCAGGACAGCCTCAGAGAACACCTACAGTTATGAGGTATGATATGGAATTTGAGGAGGGAAAGGAATAACCAGAGAACTGGGGAGGAGGGAGGGTGTTGCAAATGGATGGTGACCTTGAAAGACCACTTTATTGTCAGACACTAGAGGGCAATGAGGAAAGAGGATGATATAAAGGGGATTTGAAATTCATTTAAAATGAGAAGAGAGGGAAAGAAATTGGTCTCATTTTTTTCAGTAAAGAGATAAGGTCTTCAGTTGAGGGTGTGGAACCTTAAGGACAAAATGGAAGATTTGAAATAGTTTCCACAGCGAATGAATTAACGAACCAATTAGGGAGAAATATAACAATTGATTTGCTCTGGTGAGAGCCTAGTCAAAGGTTTGACAAGGGAAATAATGCTGATAGTGCAAGAAGTGATGGATTGATTCCAAAATAGAAGGGATTTTTGAGAAGACATGGATGGGCTGAGATTGGACCTGCTGAAGGGAGTGCATACACTGCCAAGACACTAGATAAAAGAGATATTTTAATGACATAGAATTATTGTGAATATCATCCTTTATACAATGATACCTAGGTCTCAAATCCAATAAAGCTTTTTTAAAAGTCTACATGTTGAGCTGTTTGTATTAGTTTATTTCAGAATACCTGTGATCGGTTTTTAGTTTTACTATCACATCTTTTTTCTCCCAAACCATCTGAAATACTGCCAATGTACATAACTATAGCAGTCTTTATAGCAATAGATGAGCAGCCCTTAAAAAAGGTCAACAAGCCTTTGCACC
The DNA here is from genome assembly GCF_016433145.1 of Gracilinanus agilis. Taxonomy (NCBI): domain Eukaryota; kingdom Metazoa; phylum Chordata; class Mammalia; order Didelphimorphia; family Didelphidae; genus Gracilinanus; species Gracilinanus agilis. The sequence continues at coordinate 662,281,391 of NC_058130.1, forward strand.
AGAAGTACTAGTTTTTTCTCAACACCCCATATACTCCTCTAGTTCTGATACTAGCCCTTTAACAGCCATGAGACCTTAAATTATGTCACTTATCAACCTGGTTCCTGATCTATAAAATCCACTAGATTAGAAGAGCTACAACTCTGAATACCCATTAGTACACATAATTTAAATTTAAATTCTTACACAGCTTAATGAAACTTTAGGGGAGAGAAAGAGGTCTGGACTACTTATTTTTATATTCTATTACATGTATATTTATATATGCTTACTGTGAAATCAGACACAATGAAATTTTGTGCTATTTATATTGCTGAATGAGAAGGAACTCCTAAAGACCAAAAGTTAATGATACAAACAATATATAAAATTTCTATATAGCTCCAACAGCCCTATATATAAAATCAATGATCAAAATACTGAAAGATCTCTGGTTCAGAGTATGAACATTTGGGCCACTTCTTTAGCTTATGGACCAATAAATAGAAACATTAGCAGTATAGTGGCATATATTTCTACAGCACTGCCAATATTGGCTATTCTCATCTTTTGTCATAATTACTGAGAAAATAAAATTGATTCTATTTTTAATTAAGTATTCTTTATCACTGTTGACATTTTGTATATTGCCTAAGTCACATTTATGTTTTTCTGCATTAAGTTCAGAAGTTCAGCTTTTCTCTCTGAGTTAATTAAGTTTAGCAGATAAGTTTTGCAGCTAACCACTATCTTGTGTTAAAGAAATCTATTCCAAGAATTAAGTTCTTTCATCTCTGCAACACTAGCTATGCTTTAAGAAAAGCTGGTCTTTTATTGCTGTGACATGAAGTAGCCATATATAGGTGACATCTATGAGCTTTCCATAGCCACAAGATGGAAGAAGGAGTGGGTTGCTAGCCCCACAATCCAAACTTCTGGTCAATCATATTGTTTTCCTAGGCTTTGTAACAAATCATATTGTTTTTCCCATCTCTGATGCCACCTTTTAGCTTTTGGATAATCCTCCTTTTGCCTATAAAAAATAGTATGTCTACCTTCATTCAGGGTCCTTTTGCTTGCGGAGGAGCTAAAGACACCTTTTATTGCTAATTGCTAGACTTACCAATAAATTCAGTGCATCCAGAATTTGTGCTTCAGCTTATGTCAATTCCAAATATCACATTACTAATTTATTAGGTGTGAGACAAAGTTGAAGAATTGTTTGGATTTGCATTTCTCTTCATTATTATCTGAAGTTCTTTTTTGGAGAATGGTTTGCTCATACTTTTTTATCTGAGGGGTAATTACTAGTCTCATTTTTGTTAAATTTTCCAAAAATTTTGTTAAAGAGGAAAACCTTCCAAATAAAAGGGAGTAGTTGAAGATGACCATGTAATAAGTATGTTATAGTAGGGATACTTTTCATGTATGTGTTGGTGGTCAGGTCTCTTTTTATATGGTGTAAGGCAGTGATGGGCAAAACTATTCCCTGGATGTGGGGGCATAGTGATTAGGGAATTTCTTAAGGCAGTGATGAGCCAATTATGGCCTGGATCTGGCCCACAAAGAATAGTTTGCCCATCACTGGTGTAAGGTGTTAACATAAAACTAATTTTTTCCAAACTATTTTCCAGGTTTCAAGGAAGTTGGGGTCAAATTATAAACACTGTTATGGATTCATGTTTTAAAATGGGCTAAATTGAACTGTTTACTTTTTCCCTTATCTAAACTGTTCCACTAGTCATCCTTTTAAATTTTTTTGAAAATACCACTTTTTAATATAATGAAGTCTCAAAGTATAATTTTCCTTTCTTAGTCTTACTTTTTTTCCTTGCATAATTTCTTTTGAAAGTCTAGTATTTTGTTGCTCCAAATGATTACTGGTATTATTCAGTCAAGTTTAATATTGTATTCCCTGTGGAGTGTGATTCTTATGACACTAAGGATATCAATTAATTTTGGTAGTGTCATTATTTGTATAATATTGATGAAGCTCAATCATGAACAACAAATGTACCATCATTTAAGACTTTTTCCTTCAAAACGTTTTGTAATTATATTCATATGAATCTTAAGTATGCTCCACTATCTATTCCTTTATTCATTTCTTAGTTCTTTTGAGTGGGACTTCTAGTTTTATTATTTACACATAAATTCTGTTACTGCTAAATAGAAATAATATTATTTGTGGGCTTACTGTCATGCTATTTTTCTAATGCTAGCGTCTCAAATTTTAAATAAAATCATACTATTGACAAATTTGGTCTCCTCCTCTTTAATTTACATTCATTCTTTAATTTCTTTTTCCTTTCTCATTGCTATGGCTAGCATTTTTAGAATTATGTCAAATAATCATGGCATAAAGGGCATTCTTGCTTTGCTCTTCCATTTTTGGGAAATTTCTAGTTGTCTTCCCAATGCAAATTAATTATATATTTTAATTTTTAAACAAAAATATTTTTCACAGTAAAACAAAAGAGCTTTCTTTATTAAAATAACAGAAATGCTGGTAACAGCAATAAGAAATATAAGAAATTAAAAGTATAAAAGATGGGGAAAGAAGATGTAAAAATCTTGAAATGTTGATGTCGCAATGACTTATTTTTTAAATTCTAAGGAATCAATAACAAAAAAACTAATTAAAAGAAACAGCTTTGACAAATTTGCAGACAACAAAATAAATGACCAAAAGTGACAGCCTAAATAAGAACAAAGAAAAACAAAACAAAGAATAACAAAAAATAAAATAATTTTTTAAATTACAAAAATCACAAAATATGTCAGTCTACCCCCAAAAAGGTGTTAGATACAGTATCCATAGAACATTGAAGAATATGAAGGACAAAAAACATCCCCCAGGATGAAACAAAATGAAAGAGTTTTCAATTCCATCAGAACAGCAGAGTAGCTGATAAAAATCTAATGAAAAGAAGCACAGAAGTTATATATGAGACCAAAGACTAGGCCTCAAGAAATGGCACCAGTTCAATTAATATGAGGAAGAATTAGTAAAGGAAACAGAAAATGTAGAAAGAGAATAAGTATAGTAAGTGTCCAGGAAGAAAAAGCAAATAATAATTTCAAAAAGTTCAGCAGTACTATTATATTTATAAAGAGCATAAGGACTGAGAAAATGGTGATGCCTCTGCCAATGAGGAAGTCATTAATAACCTTTCAGAGTAAAGTTTCAGTACAATGGAGTGATAAAGATGTGCATGGAGGATACTGCAGAAAACAGAGTAGTTTTAAGAAGATGGTAAGTGAGAAATTGGGGAAAATGGCAAAAATGACACCACAAATATTTCATAGTTTTACTTCCTCCAATTAACTGCTCACTACTTAACATCATTTTACCTGAAATTATTTTTATTCCTTCAAAAACTAGTGTGAAAACTGAGTATATGGGTACATTTATGTATAAAGTGTCCCCAAAGTTTTAGCTTTAACTGCATAAGCTTTAAAAAGCTTAAAGGTGGGAACAGCTGGGTGGCTCAGTGGATTGAGAACCAGGCTTAGAGATGGGAGGTACTAGGTTCAAATCTGGTCTCAAATACTTCTTGTGACCCTGGACAAGTTATTTAACCCCCATTGCTTAGCCCTTACCACTCTTCTGCCTTGGAACCAATACACAGTATTGACTCTAAGAGAAAAGGTAAGGTGTTTTTTGTTTGTTTGTTTGTTTGTTTTTTAAACTTAAAAGTGCACCAAGACTTTGGGGAAATCATAGATATATATACAGTAGCATTTATAATATACTAACTCATTTGAGATAAAAGTTTATTATAAATATGAATCTAATATAGAAAAGGAAGCCTTTGAAAATTCTCCTAATATAGAAGATTTATATATGATAGCTGTGTGATATGTGCCATGGTTGAAGGTTATGCGTATTATAATGCTACTATGAGCTTTTTTGTAGTTTATAGCAAAATGAAATTCATTAGAACTGAATACTATCAGAAATACTGAAAAACTTGAACCATGCTGTCTTCAAAGGGCATCACGTCTAACAAATTCACAATTCTATTTCCAACAGTAATCACAGGAAATCAAATCAGGTATAAAGACTGATTTTAAGTGAATCTTCTCAGGACTAGCTCATCAAAATCATGAAACAGAGAACTAATGTTAGAAGCTGCAGCAATATAGTGTTTGCTTTCACTGCCAAGGAAACAAAGAAATGAAAACAGATAACAAACAGATGTGAACAGAAATACAAGATGATAGGTACTAGTTCTTTCTTGTCATGTTTAGTACCTAATGTCCATACTTGGTTTGACTTTAATTTTAAAAAGTGAATGAAAAATCACATTTTTCACATGTTAAGTTGCAGGCTTGTCTCATTCTCCTTTACTCAATAATAAAAGATTTTATGAATTAACTATAACTGAAAATGTTACCTAATAAAGTGAAAATATAGCATTATTTTTTCAAGGAATGGAGTCTGTTACTATGCTTTATTCATGATGTAGAACAAATTTTCATGTAAATCAAACCACTGGGTACCCTACCCACTTGAAAGTGATGAAAGGCAGGGCACAGGCAAAATGCTTAAGGAGTTGCTGACCTACAATTCTTGATGAATTTATTAAAATATTATGGCAACTGGCACTAAATTAAGTTACTAATAAGGAAAACAAAATGTATAGCAATTATGCTGCAATTTAAAAAACTATTTTTAACTGTTAAATTCAAAGGTCCATTATATTTTCAGCTTCAATGTTGTTTCATTTGTTCTTGCAACAACAAAAAACAAAAAAAAAAAAAACTGAGTCTTTAAACAACTTCATATGGAAAGCACTCCTTATTTCACATAAAATTAAATGCAGAAGATGAAAACTGAAATAAACATTTCTGCCTAGATCTTTATTGCTGCAGTGAATAGTGAACATTTTGTTGGCCATTAAAAGTGCCACTTTGTACAGAGATATTATGTACTAGTTCACTGGCTATTTGAAAGAAAAAATATCTATTGTATATATCTTATTAAAGGAACAAAAACTGGTAAGAACATGAATTATTTAAGTAAATTTTCAGGTAATTAAATGATATAAAAGAAAAAAAATTGTGCCTTCTACTAGGTAATATATGACATTTTAACTTGCTCTGTAATAGGTTAAATCCTAACTTAAGGTGGGGGGGAAAAGGGGGAATTAAAAAAAAAAAGTCAGGAAATTATTTTTAAGATCCAGTCACAAACAGTCCTGTGCTCAGAATTTTCCTTGGAAACTGTCATTGATGCTAAACTCTCTTCACAATCCTTCTTATAGTTTTTATTATATTACTGTTTGCTTTTGAATTCTCATTCTCTTATTGTCAGTCAATTGAACCTACCAATGGACTAAGTGGGATTGGAACAAGGAACTTCCTATGTATACCAACACCATAACAGAAAGAACAATTTGGAAGGATGTAGGGAGGGGAGGGAGTACCTCTATTACTCTGCCACTGTAACCATGTTTTCTGATTCCCTTAACAAGGAGGAAGCAGAAACCCAATGTGCTCTTTTGAGCATATTCTGATATAATTTTTGGAACCATGCAGAATGCTTAGGAGAGCAACACTCTTATTTTTAATCCATGGCTCTCCAGCCTGCTTCCTCCTTGAAAAATAAACCAATAAATGACAATAAACAAACACTAACAGGAGTCATTCATTGCTATCACTTTGATTTTTCTTTTTCATTAATCGTAAAATTAGTTTCCTCTTAAAGATATTTCTTTGTAAATAAAGGATAATTATTTTTAAAAATCACTAGAAATTAAAGTAGTCACATTTGAGGAAATTATGCCACTGCTAAACTAAAAAAAAAAAAAATTTAGTTTTATTTGAAGACCATGTAGACAAACTAATATCTCACTGCAATACATTCTTGTCTCAAACTTCTACAAATCTTAGGTGAATGGGAAAAAAAATGAAATGTTGCTTTGACAAGAAATATATTTCTCCTAAGAAGTAATTACTATCTACATGTTTCCATAAGTAGGAGACCAATTGTATAAAAGAGTTATGTCAAATTTTACAATTCCTATCTCCTGAAGCATTTATAGTATCAAAGCAAGAACCAACAAAAGCAACACCAACAAAAAAACAACAAAGCAACTTAGGAAAGAATCATTCAGATAGTAATGACTGAAATCCCAATACTTATCAATTGAATGCTTTTCTATTCCTTCTTAATAAAAAGTCTAGAAAGTACTACTAGCACATACAGGCTCTGGCTATTAAGTTTATATATATTTCAGTAACTGACTAGTGTTATGGGAAAATCATTTCCTTTAACAGAGGTGAAGACTGAGTAAAAGTATCCTTTCCAGAAAAGTGGCAAAGAATATATAAAATTTCCATTAGAGTAGACAGGCCCACTTACCTGCTGGCTAGACTGAGCAATTCATGTTTATCTGCCACAGCTGATTTCTTTTCTAGTTCCCACATTAGTACATTGATCAAATGTGAATTTTTAATTATAATCGGCACTTCTTCAAACATGTGTTCAAAGGTGATATTTGCCTTTTTCAATCTGTGAAACAAGTTAAAAATATTTCAGTCTTTACAGTCATAGATAAATGTTAAGTTGCTTGTGTTTTATATATCTTTATTCCATTTGGGTTGGTATCTTTTGGGTTTAATAAGTTGGTAATATTACCACTCCCAAAGTGGGTAGGGATTATTTTAAAGGCCAACCAAAAGGCAAATTATTAGGTAAATTAAATATTGGGTTATTAAAATAATTCAGTTATAAATCTAGAAAATAATACTCTAATTCCATTTATTTAGTTCTTCCCTTCCCAAGTATGATAACTTTAATAGTGCCAGAAATAATAAAATTTTAATTTCATAGTCACTTACACTTAGCAATCTATACTTACAACATGAAAAAAACTTAAATTATTTTTATGCACAGAGAAATAATGCAGTCCTCAGTAATTTAATCTTAAAAGCCTATCAAAGGAAAAGAGATTAACAACTAATAGACAGGCTAAGTATTTGGAAATGGACACAAATTAGAATACAAATAATCCTCACCCAGAGGAATATTAAAGAAAATTTGTAAAAGCATTTCTTAAGCATGCTTTTCTTTCCAAATTCTTTCAATCTTAATTTCTCTAAGAGCTAAATGATATTTAGAAAACCAAAAACTTCTTCACTATCTTTGAGGCTATATAATTTCCTCCATATTAAAATTGAACTATTAATATTGATTAACCAAGAATTATATAACCTGCAAAAAAACGTCAATATTCTGGAAAGGAAGGGTTAAAGTGTAGGACAGAGAGCATTTTGCATACTAAAACAAAAAATATGAAAATTAATAATTTTGATAAATAGGAAAAAGGTTCTATTGGACAAGATGCAACAGAATGTTATGCCTAATTAAGTGAATCACAAAATACCCATATCAAGATACTAATTCCTACTCCAACCACCAACCTTGTATAAAAAAAATTCTCCATAAAGCTTCCAATACACAAGATATTTAATTCAAGTCTTTTAAAAGGTCATTTATGCTTTCTTCCACTATCTTACCCCACCTTGAAGGAGTTCAACACACCAGAAAAGACATATAACTTACTAACAAAGTCTTGTTATTTTTTACATCTCCCTTCATTTATTCAATGATTTATTTCTCCAAATACATAACCTAATTTTAATTAATGGCAATCCTTACTAGAAGAGACATTCTGTGAAGGAGATGCTAAATCTGGAAAGGAAAAAAGAAGGTTGTACTAAGTAATTCTGACAGCTTCTACTATATGTAAGGCAAACATAGTACATCAAATTAACACCTGGGGGGTTCGGGAGGGTGGGAATGAATTTCATCAAAATATTCCAGAAACTATTTTTTTTAAATCCTTTTTCATAAGAACAAAAGTACTTACGCTTCTGGAGAAAAATCTTTCTCTTTACAAACTTCCATTAGCTTAGGAGTTAGTCTGTATGCCTTCAATGATAGAGACCCTTGAGCAGTTTTTATGGGATCTTGAATAAGAAAAAGAATAATTATATAAAATTGTCATCATTACCTGATTCATTCTAAATGACTATCTTTCCATATAACTTTTTGCAAAGTAGATAAACAAAAATGAGAATATGATCATAATCTAGAATAGATATTTGTCAAATCAGTAAATAATCATGGAATAACTAAAAATTACAATGTGTAAGATATATGTGGAGCAAAATATCCTTTTGTAAAAAGAATAACTAAAAACCTAATATCCTTTAAATTTCGTTTTCTATAAATACAAAATGGAATTTTTTTAAGATGTCACTTTTAGTATAAAGAAAAAGTTAGAAGGATATCAACTTTGAAAATTATACTAAAGAGTCTTTCTAAACACATAATTCAGATCAAAATTTATGTGTTCTGCTAGGTATCTCTTAAACATTTTTCATCTCAGTAGAGTCCTTATCTACATTTTAGATGAAAGTGATTTTAGAACACAGATCACAGAGACTAAAGAATGCTGTCTTGACACTGTCTCTACTTTGAGGGAAATAATTTTGTTAAAAGTAACTGTTTAAAAACTCCTACAATAAGGAAGCTTAACACTTGGAGCATGATAACGGCTTGGGCAAGCCAATATTAGACTAAAACCTGTGTTAACATTCATGTTGTCTGAAACTTAACACAGTGAAACTTTTAGCAATAGGTGATAAAATGAAAACCAAAATAGACTGAAACAAGTGGAAAATTCATCAAGGTCTGATGATGCAATGTTTCCAGCCAATATAAGTACACTTTAACAACTTGTTCTTTACTGTAATCCAATTGTTAACATACTGAAACAATTTTGGGGCAGCTCATAAGATTGATCGTATTCATTAGTATTTTTTCTGACAGATACTCAGGACGTTACATTTACTTCTCAGCTGGAAACTATATGCAAGTCTGCCAGATATGGCAAACTGTGAGTGTTTGGGGAGGGGGAGGCTATAAAGCTGTTAAATTGCCTACAGTTCTGATACAGCACAGAACATCTGGTCTGGAGAGCTTGAGGAAACACCATTAAATAGGCAGAAAAGAAAAAAATCTTTGTGCTAAGAAACAGTCCAGGTTTTGTACACTCCTGTCAGAGGTATAAAAAAAATTCTTGGCAAGTTGTGTTATGATTGGTCAGTCACGTACAGAGCCAGACACTCTAGCAATCGAGGTTTGTTAGACATCTGGTCTAGTTCCACTAGCCCCTTCAACAAGGGAGGGGAGATGGAGGAATAAAAATGAAGCAGCTACTCCAGCATTCCAAAACGTACACATCAGGGCTCTGATAGCAAGAAAAATAAACAGAAAGAAGGAAACCCTGTCTAGACTTAGCTGCTGCTGAGGCTGCTGTAGACACAGGGTTGGTATTTACTTGAGAAGGCCTGCCAGGCTACTCTTATAGACAAAAAAGACAGAATGCAAAAATAGTAGTAATAATATTAAGGGAGAAAAGAATAATAAAGAAAAACTTCTACAAACCATAAATGAGAACTACAGACTCTTCAATTGCATGTTGGTAACTGAACTGGGAATCCAGGAGAGCACGGGTGACAAAAGAGCCATAATAGGTAGACTGGTACCAACCAACATGAAGATGATCAATATTTACATGACGAAGACTGCGCATCATTTCCATCTGATATTGGACTAGATAAAAAGACATGTGGTTAAATGTTAAAACATCCATAAAACACATTACACAAAACTTCTGAAACAAACAAAATTAAACAGTCAAAGAAGCACTACCTATTTCTGGATCTTTTTTTAAAAAATCAACTCATATGATAAACTTGACAAAAGGTAGCTGAATACCTTTTAATTTCTTGTTATTCTGTTAACAATCAATTTACTTCAAAGGAAAAATACTGTCAGATCATGACTTAAGAAAGATAAGTTTTAAATGATATATGCAATACTAACGTGTTGTGGTAACATAATTGTTAGACCAGTTAATTTGATTCTCAATAATTTGATGTAAATAATTCAGGATGGAAACTAATGGATTCATGTATACAATTAAGTTCTGTTCAAAGGGATAAGTTTCATTTAGGATTATAAATGAGTTAATGCCTGCTTTCCCCCCACCATTATCTACTGTAGAACAGAAATGTTAAGACCATTAGAGGAAGCAATGTATATACTACACTGATTAAAAACATCAGAATTCCTTTTTGTCTTCATCTGGTGCCCCCTACTGTATATCCTGATTTTTTTTAATCCCTCATTTTCCTTATTGTGTTCTCAGTGTAGCAAGTTAAAAAAGATAAAAGAAAATATCAATTGATCAGAATACATTCACTAAGAAAATATTTTATATAGACTTTTAAGTCCTTAAAGTGTTGAATTCATTATATAATCAATGTCCACATGACCAAGAATCAAGTTTCAAGGATGAGAAAATTGATCAGTTCAAAACTGCAATCTGAAATACACTAAGAAAAGTAATTTTAAGGCTGTGAAAAAATTATTTTATTAACTTCCAAATGTATCAACCCTAAATTATAATGTTATTTACTTCTTCAATTGAGTCCCAAGATTTTATTTGGAAAGTTTTGCTCAGGGCTTTATAACACTGGCATCAAAGAAAAAAGTATTTACTCCTCAAACTTTAGAATGGTAACTGAATTCTGGAGGGTAAATAAGAATCAAAGAATGCCATAAATGATATGAAAAACGTCTCTCTAAGATGAACAATTATTATTTTTTAAATATCCCTATAAGTCAGAAAGGATATAAACCTGCTTATTGATATTTCCCAATCAACTCACTGAATTACTTGAGTATAAATAGTACATTACTGTTTTAAAAAGTATTCTTCTGTTGCTCAGAATAAGAAAAAAAAATGTTATTATAAGAGCCTGTAAAGAGTCATTTTAGCTTACTGATTAGGCTATATATTAGATTAAAGATTCTGATTTTTTATTTCTAGCTGACTTCACAAGAGAACATTATCTACTAGAGTGTATATTAAAGGAATAGATATTTGCCTAAAGATTTCCCAAGCTCAAATGTTTCTAACTCTGAATGTGGACTTTTTTTTTCCTTAAAAATTAATACATCACTATGCCCCTCTTTGAACAAAGGCACTATTACAGGACTTAAGTCTCAAGGAAACTATCAAAAAGAATAATGTCCCCATATTATCCAAGTATTGATAGCAGCATTTTATGTGAAAGAAAAAAGTAGCAACAAAGTAGAGATGCCTATTGATTGGGGAACAGCTAAACATACTGAGTTACATGAATGTAATAATAGTGTGCTCTAAGAACTGACATGTAAAAAATACAAAGTATGGAAAATCTCTACATGAAATGATACAGAGTAAAGCAGAGTCAAGGATATAACATTTACAATAATTAAAATAATGTAAATGGAAAGAACAACACACACACACACACACACACACACACACACACACACACACACCCCAAATATAACAAAATTATAATCAAGCATGACTGGAATGAAGAGAAATGAGAAGATATCACCAATCCACCAGAAGTTCGTGGAAGGTCCATAACATATTACATGTTTTTGTTTTTCAATGTATGAATCAATTGTACTGATTTTTCCCTCTTAAAAAATACTATTTGTTAAATGGGATGGTTATCTGGGTGAAAGAGGGTAAAGGATTCTATGAAAAATTATGATGTGAGAAACATTATCAAAAAACTTATTTAAAAAAATACTACATTGTTAATGTTTTATGTTTTGTCTAAGCTATTTGATGTATCTTTTACTATATTTTTACCTATTTCATTTATGAATGTATCTAAGCCAGTGATGACAAACCTATGACACGTGTGTCAGCCCTGACACATGTATCCATTTTCGATGACATGCAGCAGAGAAGGATGGGGCCTCATGCCAAGGAAGAAACATTTGCTGTAGTATCGTGTAGATACTCTGTGCACTATAGATGACAATTCTACCTAAATTAATTTGCCTATTTTGGTTTATTAAATACAGTTATATGTACAATTATACATTTTTGTTATTTAAACTATAAATATTGCAAAATTGTGATTTTTTTCTCGAAGTGACATACCACCCAAGTTATGCTTGGTTTTTTGGTGAATTTTGACACACCAAGCTCAAAAGGTCGCCCATCACTGATCTAGGCATACCCAAATAGCAGTATTTGTAATTATATTAATATAACTTCACTAACAGAACTCTGGTTTGTTTTTTTGAGGAAGAGTTAATTTTCAAATAGTAATACTATGAGTCTAAGCCAGTGATGGGCAAACTTTTTAAAGAGGGGGCCAAAGGAAATGAAATGCTCATCTGTCAATCTGTTTCTAAGGCAACTCTTTTGAAGTTTCACTGTATTGTATCCTACTCATTATGTTCGTCAGAATAGGAATAATGTCGCACAGTCAGACAGAACATTTCAGGGGGCCTCATCTGGCCTGTGGGCTTAGTTTGCCCATCACTATTCTAAACAGTTCACTTAATGCCTGGAATCTTGTTTTATCTTGGGAAATGAGAACCAGTTTTGTAAATATTAAGTTGAAATCACAGAAGTAGAGACAATTGAAACAAATAAGTCTTAAAAAGTTTAAGAAGTTTCTTAACCTACCAAACAACCCTAAGTACTCCAATTCATCCATTCATATAAAAACCCCATAATTATAATGCGAGTAGAGTTTAGTTTATCATATTGCTATGATGTCCTAACTACAAATCATTCTTTTCTTCTAAAATGTTAGGAGCTAGAAAAGAGACAAATTAATACAGGTTCTCTATTAAGAAACAATTTGTTTTGTACCTGAAAATGTTTATCTTGGGGTCTTTTTCAGGGACTCTAATTGTCAGGAAATCTAATCATCTTCATAATTTAGTCTTCGAGAACTGTCTGAAGCTGAAAACTTAAGTGACTTGCCCATCTATGATCATAAAATGAATGGTATTGGTAGGATTTGAATGCAATTCTTAAAGCCTGCAGGTCCGACACTATCAATTACATCCTAATGCTTCTCAAAGAATAAGGTATTTTAAAAGATGCATAATTTAAAATTAGTCAATAAATTTCAAAATAATCTAAGATTACAACTAACATTTACATACTATTATACAATCTACGAAGAACTTTCCTCACCCTAAAAATAAAGGAGTAGAAATTTTTATGTTCTTTTAGAGCCAGGAACCCACAGGAATGAAATGATTACTAATCGGAAACAAAACTCCTATCTGAATGAAGGCAATCAAAACCAAAGAGGTCACAGGATCCATGGAAGAATTGAAGTAAACTGATCCCATGCAATTATACCCCATTGTTTTGTAGTATGTGCTTTTATTATGTTCACTTGGATAAGGAAAGTGAGGTTCAAAGTCGTGAAATAATCTGCTCATAAACAAATATTAATTAAGTAGCTATACTGAATTACTGAGCTATCTCTGATTTAGCCTAAGCCTTTCCCAAATTAAACTAAATTATTATTTTATTGATCTCAACATTTGTTAAGCACCTATGTGCAAAAGTGATTTTTACTTCTAGCTAAGTCTCTCCAATACTAAAGGTCAAATTAATGTGGAAATAGAGGCAGAAAAATATTCTAATATAAACTTTTCAATATTACCTACACCATTCTTCTTCCCCAGTTAGGCGGTATTTCCCCTTTAACCACCTATTCCCTTCTAAATACCACCCCCTTTCACCCTAGCATGCACATTTTTGAAAGTTAACCATACCTGTATGTTCATGGTCCATTTTGCCTCCACAAAATTCTAATGCCAAAATATTATATGCAAATGTAAAACTTTACAGGGTAAAATGAAGTTGCCATTGTCTTCATAAATATATACTGAAGGGGGCAGCTGGGTAGGTCAGTGGATTGAGAGTCAGGCCTAGAGATGGGAGGTCCTAGGTTCAAATCTGGTCTCAGACACTTCCCAGCTGTGTGACCCTGGGCAAATCACTTGACCCCCATTGCCTACCCTTATCACTCTTCTGCCTTAGAGTCAACTGACTCCAAGACGGAAGGTAAGGGTTTAAAAAAAAAAAAAAAAAGCTCCTTGAATTTATTAGAGAAGGATCTTTAAATCCATTAAATATGCTAAGAAATCCAGGCCACATTTTCAAATGGGAGGCATCAAGCACCTTTTCAAATGTTTGTATGTAACTCTTTCTGCTCAACTATCCTTTGGGAATTTAGTATAGTGAAAGTTATGTTAAATTTTTAGATTAGGGTCCGAGTTCAAATGCCAGCTAAACCTTTTAAAAAGCTGTGAACCTTTGAGCAAATTACTTAACTTCAACCTTTCTCATCCTCAAGTTTCCTATAAAACCAAGTTGGACTAGACGGGAGCCCCTGAGGCTCCTTCCAGTGTTATTTTCAGAGAACTATAAGCCTATTAAGACACATTCTCCCCCAAACCCCCAGAAAAACAATGGGAAAAGACTTCTCACAAATTAACATGTTTTACAATAAAGAGAATAGGCAGAAGTCTTCTGAAACACTACACAACTGGAAGTAAATCATGGCTCTTACCAACTCATAGTTTCTATTCCAGTACAATTCTATATGCAGGAAAATGGCATTTCAAAGTGACTGGGGCAAAAAGTGCTGCCTTTTTTCCTGAGATGACTTGTGAAAGTACTGACAAAGACAACTTCAACTGTTCCCACGCTCTTTACAATTTGAGTAGAAAGGTATATTAGAAGAAATTGTGGGTATCTATTTTCAAATGCTGACTTGGTATTAACCTAAAGGAAAAAATGGGTAGCTATATGGAAGAAGTTACTAAAATGGGCATATCCTTTGACCTTAGCAATACTATTTGTAGGCCCATACGCCAAAGGGATCAAAGGACAAAATTATTTATAGTAGCTCTTTTGCAGTGGCAAGGAAATAGAAGAGGAAGAGTGGGTATGTTTGGGGTGGGCACCATTTGGGAAATGGCTGAACAAAATATGGTATATGAAGACAGTGTAATATTATTGTGGCAAAAGAAATGATGAAGTCTGAAAGACTTAAGCTGATCAAGACAATGACCAAAGATGATTCCAAAAAACTGATGACAAAATATGTCTACCTCTTGACACAGAGGTGGCGGACTAATGCACAGAATGAGACATAAGATTCTAAACATAGATAACTTGGGGATTTGGTTTCTGGGGGGTGGGGAGGAAGGGGGAGGGTAGGAAACTGACAGACATCAAGACAAGGTGGGAGGGAGAGAAAAATCAATGCTAATTAAAATGTAATTTAAAAGGAACAGATGAGTAAAAATAAAAGCAAAAGGAAGAAAAACATAAATAATAAAAAGATGAGAAAGGTTTACATAGAAAGTATACAAACTATTTTTTTTTAAGTGTATCTGTACCATGATGGTTCTCTGGAAGTACATAGAAGAGGTCAAGGACAGCTTTATAAAGGCATCTTCGTGGCAGGGACAATAATCTCACATCTCATAATAATGTCCTCTTACCTAACACAAAGTCCATTAACAATTTTTATTATTTATATTCACCTCTGAATTAATTTCACAAATTCTTAAAGTGATATATTACTTTACAAATAGAAAGGCAGGAAGACAGTAGTAACTATTAGGCTAAAGACAAATTATAAATCTGTACCAGAAAACTGTGGCTTTGAATTTATTATATTTATTAGGTAATATAAAGCCAAATTGTTAGTGCTCAAGAATAGGAAATTGTCAAGCTGGTTTAAGTTAAGAACTTAAAAATTAAGATCTTTTCACTAAAGGCAAAAGAGCAAGAAAGACAATTAATTGCAAAGGCAAAGTGGCAACCACAAATGAACCAACTTGTTATGAATACAAAGCAGTATTTAGAACCAACTGGGTAAGTTTTGAAAAAATTAGAAGGGCTTTAAAAATGAACTTCAGGGTTATAAATAACCTTCAACCTCTACAATCATCTTAATTATCTAACTCTATACTAAGCAAAGGAGTAACTAGTTTACAATGATGAATAGCTGTTCTTATAGCTTGGCACTAAGATATTCATATAAATTAAAATATTTAAAGATATATGCTTTGCAGAAAAATAACTTTTTTAAAGTTTCTAGAGCTAAAATCAGTTTAATGGAACCTGGATTTATAAAAAGCTGAGTACCTAATAACTATTTCTCTCTAGAGGAAAAAACATTTGGGGGAATTTTTCTTCTTTTAAGACACAAATTTAAACAAAAATATTTTCTAAAAACTTAAGTTGTCTTTTTTTCTTTTAACAAATGTATCTGAGGTAATATTAAGGCTTTCAATGAAATGAAAGAATAATGTATATTTGAGTATGTGATTTAGAGTTTAGGCTTTAAAAGCTCACTCTATAGCAAAAATGAATAATATGGAAATAGGTATCAAGTGATAACATTTGCACAACCCAGTGAAACTGCTTGTCAGCTCTGGGAGGGAGGAGAGAAGAAGGGAGTGAAAGAAAATGAATCATATAAACATGGAAAAGTATTTAAAAATAAAAATTTTAAAAAGAAAAAAATGAAAGTATACAATCAACGATTTCCAAATAATCACCATAAAAGAGACAGAATTGGAAAACAGAGCTACACCAGACTGAACTTCCATGAAATATGTGAATCAAAGACCAGTAAGGAAGTAAGCTGTTTTACAAGTTTCTTTAGAATTGATCAAAGTACCTCAATTAATTTTAAGAATTCTGTATTTGTAAAAGCCATAATATTTAGTCATTTAAAATTTGTAAATGGATTAATGAAATATATGTGCACTGATTTAATTTTAATTTTTTTAAAAAGGAATCAAACTTATTCATAAAAGAAATGTACAAATATATTGTCAAAGTTAGTATATTAATTTTAAAAGCGTTTATTAAGTTGAACTTATTAAGTGCTTACTATGTGACAGGAACTGTGCTAAGCACTTCACAAATGTTATCTCTTTTGATCTTCACAATGACTCTGTGAGGTAGGTACTATTATTATCCCCATTTTATATCTGAGGAAACTAAGAAAAGCCAAACACAGCTAGTATCTGAGGCCACATTTGAATTCAGGTTTTCCTGACTCCAGCACTCTAGTTGCTGTTTCACCTCACTTATTCCAAGTGATATAAAAGTAAACACAAAAATCAATCAATACAGTATTTAAATTATCAATAAAAAATGAGAAGTAATACATGTAGGTGTCCCTTCCAATACAAATGCTTCAAAATTAATGGTTCAAAACTGGTTTTTAAAAAAAAAACCACAGTTTCCTCTTGAAAAAGTATATTATAACATACAAATACAGTTAATTATAATTGTAGTTTCCTTTAGGACCAAATTTATATGAAATCAACAATAACCATATCATGATCAAGAGTTTTAGATGATGCCATTATGCACCAATAAACATTTAATAAATGATTACTAAACACAAAATAAAGTGTTGGGCATGAGAAATAGACCAGAAAATAAACAAACAAAAAGTTCCTGGACTAATGAGACTTTTATTCTAGTAATATGATGAACAATTTTAAGAATGAAAGGTTAATAAAGGTCAAATGTTTCCTCAAAAGGAAAACATTTTGTGCGGTGGTAATATTTTTAACAGGACTATTCTGATACTGAATGTTGGTAGGGATTAAAGATGACTGTGATAGTCATCAAAGAGATGAATAGTTCTCAGGAAGAGATACAGAATATTAAATTGGCCTCTGGAGGAAAAGGGAGGATCAAGGGAAGAAGGTAGGATTGATAGCAGGGAGAGAACATCTTCAGAAATCTATCACTGAATTAAATAGATTTGGAGAATACCTAAATATATACAAGTTTCAGGCCTCTGTTCTGGCATCTGGTTAACAAGTAGCTTTTCCTAGAGAATGCTTTCAGCCCTCTATAATAATACCATGTGACAACCAGCACGAAGGCCCTTACCCTTCATTTAGCTGGACAAAACTTTCACTGAGCTATTCTTTCTAATAGGATGCTTGCCAAACCACACATACATTTCAGACAATGTTGGAAGCAAGAAGAATTAAGAAGCAGCAGATTCAGGCAAATATCTTTTACATTTGAAAATAAGTTAAAATGGGGTCTCTGTACACTCAGAACTAAGATGTGTACAGATTATTTAAAACGTCTGCAGTCTGTCCACCCAGTATGCATCAAATATTCATTAATTCACCCCAAATAAATAAATACATCTGTTATTAATGCCACCCATATGATTGCCTAAGAATTTTATTAAGCATTCACTGTTTTTCATTAAAATATCCCCACACAAATTCTCATGCACCTAGGTAATTAGTCATCCCATTCAACAAACATCATAAATAGTCTTTCCCCTGTAACATTAGTGGACTTTCAAAACATTTTTAGAAAAAGAACTTTATTTTGCTCCTGGATAATTCTCCTTTAAAGTGTTAATGAGTTCTGAAAAATGATCCACTTGCCAAGTAGCAAGCAATATGGACAGCAAGTTATGCTCCACTTATATTTTGCAGGACAAGAGGACGGAATTTTGTATCTCGAATTCCATTTTAAAAAAGTTTTGAAAAAATACCAGAAGTGAAAGAGTTTTTTGTAGTTGTTTCCAAGTTGGA
Source organism: Gracilinanus agilis (assembly GCF_016433145.1). Taxonomy (NCBI): domain Eukaryota; kingdom Metazoa; phylum Chordata; class Mammalia; order Didelphimorphia; family Didelphidae; genus Gracilinanus; species Gracilinanus agilis. The sequence goes on from NC_058130.1 coordinate 662,299,878, forward strand.
CCCATCTCAAGACATAAATATTATGTGTTATGTAAATATTGCAAGAGATTCATACTGAGCTTTTTCAAAGCAAATAACTCAAGATATCCCTGCAAATCTATTTCATTTTAGCTACTGGTGTTAAGGCTACAAACTTATTGCTGCCAATTATGAAAGCATGAGTTGGTAGAAGGATGAAATGAAAATTTTACTTAAGTTGTCATTAAAAATGTCATTTGAGATCTATTCCTTCACTCAGTTCAATTCTGAAACTCCACTGATGAAACACAGGAAACAAGGACTTTACTTACCATGGAGAGCTCTAACTTTAGAGAATACCAAGGTAACTATGTTTCAGGTAAAATGGACCATTTTGATTACATATAATTCACATTTCTGTACAAATAAACAAGAAAAACAGAAAAGGGAGAATCTTTACACAAAATTTTTCTTTTAAAAATATTACTTTTAAGAAACACAGGAAATGGATTCAAACAGGCAACTCTTAAAAGAAGAAATATCCACAACCATATAAAAATATGAGGGGAGAAGGGTAAAAGAGAGTAAAAATGTTAAGTAAAACAAGTAAACAGCAAAACTAATCAATACCCTGCAAAAGTCAGAAAATATAAATCCAAAGACTCCCATCTCTGCAGAGTGGGGAAAGGGATGAAGAGCTTTCATTTCTCTCCTATGGGTCCATGCTTGCTTTTTATATTTCTGTAACATTGATTTTTTATGGTTTTATAGTTAATTTGCCATTTACATTGCTGTTGTCAGAGTATATGTTTTCTAGGCTCTTCTTTAGTCTGTATAAGATTATGTAGATCTTTATCTGCTTTGCTGTATTCAACATATTTATCATTCCAACTCTTTCAGAAATCATCCTGTTCAAACACTTCCAGGTTAAGATGGCTGCTGAGTAGAAGAAGCTTGCTTAATCTCTCCTTATCCACCTATATATGCCTCCTCAAAAGGATACAAAAACCAAATCCAGATGAACGAAGGGACCCTCACAATAGGGCGTAGCATTGAAAGTACGTGGGATTTGGGCATTTCCACACTATAAGGGGGTGAAATAGTTTTCACTAAAACGCGAGCTGAGCAACCCTCCTCCCTACCACTACCATCTACAATGCCAAAGACAGCTCACAAGAGTTAGAGCAGGTTTGGGGCATTCATTAAGTTCTTGGCAGCTACCTGGGATCACCAGGGCCTGCTCCTGAGGGCAGCAAGACTTAAGACCCCAAGAGGTTAAAGAACACGAACTTTGAACACAGAACTCTAGCGGAGGTGCTGACCTTGGGTGGGGACCCAGTGCGAAGGGGTACATGACTATAGAAGCAGCACCCTGAGACAGTTAAAGGAGCCTCAGGCAGAGGAGCAAGCAAGGGGACCACCAAGAGGCTTGACCCTGAGAACAGCTAGACTTGAGACCCCAGGAGCCAAAAGAGCATAGACCTCGGGTGTGAGGATAAAGCTGAGAGGGCCGTATGGCCCTGTGACTCAGGCAAAAATTGTTCCACAGTTTGATAGACAGAGAGCCTGTCTGCTTCATCCAGACTTCTGACTGAGAAAGAAAAACAGCATAATAAAATGCCAAGCCATACACAAGAATCTCCAAAGAGAAAGAGAAAGAAATCTTTAACATTTGATAACTTTTACACACACACACAAAAAAAAATCCAGATAACAGAGCAGACAGCAGAGGAGAACAAACAAGTAATCACATCCAAACCTTCCCCCAAAAAATGAAAATTGGTCACAAGCTCTTGAAGAGTTCAAATCTGAGATCATGAGAAAGATGGAAGAGATTTGGCAAGAGAAGTGGGAAATAGCTCAAAAGGAAATTAACAGGCTAAAAGACAGAAACTCCCAACTGGAGAAAGATGCCTAAAAATGAAACAATAAGCAAACTGGAGACCCAAATTAAACAGCATGAAACCAAGATAGACCAAATCGAAAAGGAAAAGATTATCGCCGAAAACCAGTCACCAATGGTCTCTCAAGACACCAAGAACTAATAAAGCAAAGTCAAAAGACTGATAAAATAGAAGGAAACATGAAATATCTTACTGAGAAAATGACAGATCAAGAAAAAGGTCTAGAAGAGACAATTTGAGAATCATTGGTCTTCCTGAAAAAGCAGAAATTGAGAGAAATTTGGACACCCTACTACAAGAAATTATCCAAATAAACTGCCCTAATGTTCTTCAACAAGAGGGCAAAATAGACATTGATCCATAGATCACCTTCTACACTAAATCCTCAAAAGACAACCCCCAGGAATATAATAGCCAATTTCAAGAGTTTCCAAGTTAAAAAAAAAAAATTTTTTTTTACAAGAAGCCAGAAAGAGACAATTCAGATATCAAGGAGCACCAATTAGGATCACACAGGATCTGGCAGCCTCCATACTAAAAGACTCCAAGGCTTGGAATATGATATTCAGAAAGGCAAAAGAGAACTGGGTCTACAACCAAGGATCAACTACCCATCAAAACTGACTATATACTTCCAGGGGAAAGTATGGGCATTCAACAAGATAGAAAATTTCCAAGTATTTGCACAGAAAAGATCAGGATTAAATGGAAAGTTTGGTGTCCAACCACAAAAACCAAAAGAAACATGAAAAGGTAAATAAGAAACAGAGGGGAAAGAAAGAAAACTCTTATTTTTAAATTTGCCTCCTTAAGGGTTTCAATGAGATCAAATTATTTGTACTCCTATGTAGAGAAATGTTGAGTGTAATTTTCAAAATTTGTATTCACTATTATAGTAATTAGAAGAATTATTTATAGGGAGAAGCTGGAGTACTAAATGGTCTAAGATGCTATGGGGGGGGGGGGGGGATGGAGAAGAAGGGGGTGAATAGTAGATGGCACCAAGAGAAACTTGAATGAATAAGAAAAATAGGATAATCTATACCACACAAAGAGGGCATGGGAAGGGGAGGGGATGAATACTATTATAATGAGGAGAGGAAGAGAGCATTAATAGGTAATATTTAAACCTTACTCTCAGCAGAATTAATCCTGAGAGGGAATAGTAACTATACCCAATGGGATATAGAATTCTATCTAACCCTGAGGAGAAAGTCAGAAGGAATAAACCAAGGGGAGCAGGGGAGTGGGGAGGTCAAAAAAGGGAGGGGAAGAAAGTGGGGAGGGAATTCATTAGGCCTTAAAAAATAAAAAGAGGGGAATAATAAGGGAGGGGGGTGGAAAGGGAAGTAAACCAAGGGAGGGGACAAGGAGGACTGATTTAAAATAAACTATTGGTTTAAAAGGAAATAGTATAAGAAGAAGGAGTAGAACTAGGAGAAGATACACCAAAATGATGGGGAATACACAATTGATAATTATAACTGAATGTGAATGGGATGAACTCACCCATAAAATGGAAGCAAATAGCAGAGTGGTTTAGAAACCAAAATCCTACCATATGTTGTCTACAAGAAACACATATGAGGCAGGTGGACATACACAGGTTTAAGGTCAATGGTTGGAGCAAAATCTTTTGAGAAAAAGAAGGCAGGAGTGGAGATCATGATTTCTGACAAAGAAATCATCCTGTTCCTCATTCCTAATAGCACAATAATATTCCATCACCATTATATACCATAATTTGTTTACTCATTCCTCACCTGAACATATACTTCAATAACTATATTTACATAATTCAATTTACATGATTTGATGACTAATTCTTTACTAACACAAATACTAGAATACTGATCTAAATATTTCAAGTGTACATACTGTTTTTCTTATAAATGATTTCCTTTTAAATATAATCCTAGTATAGGATTCTTTGGATCAAAGATATAGACATTTCAATCACTATGTGCACATAATTCTAAATTACTTTCCAAAATAGAGTACTGATTTACAACGTCAACAAAGATGTACTAGTGTACCTTTCTTTCCACTGCCCCTCCAGCACTGATCATCTTGTCATCTCTTTGCTGGATCATTTTGGTTTGTATTTCTCTTATTAGTTATGTGAAGCATTCTTTCTTATTAATAGTTTGCAGTTATCCTTTTGAGAATCTTGTTCATATTCTTTGACCACTTATCTACTGGGGAATTGCTTTTGATCTTATCTGTTAAGTTTTCTATGTATCCTGACTACCACCAATGGTTTCATAATTGTTAATCTAGTAGTCTGTTCTCAGGCTTCATCCTTCTTCACTTGATATTGCTGACCACTTTCTCTTAATGGATAATGCTCTCCTGCACTTTTTGTGGTGGCAAAGACTTGGAAACTAAAGGGATATCCCTCCACTGGGGAATGACTGAACAAATTGTGGTGTATAATGATGGAGCACTATTGTGCTATAAGGAATGATGAACAGGATGATTTCAGAAAGAGCTGGGAAGATCAATGTCAACTGATGCAGAGTGAAATAAACAGAACCAAAACATTATACAGCGTAACTAAAATATTGTGGGATGATCAAATGTGACAGATTTTGCTACTAACAGCAATATAATGGTAAAGGACTTATGAAAAAGAATGCTATCCATCTCTAGAGAAAGAACGGTTGGAGTAGAAATGCAGATAAAAACATGATGTATCACTTGTTTATTTGGGTACTGTTAAAGGGGTTTTCTTAATCCCTCCCTCTTAAGAGGCTAGAGAGTAAGATTTTTAAATACATCAGAACTGACAGAAATCAGTGAAGCAAAGCTGAAGATTCCATTACCAGGGAGAAAAGGACTGAGGAGAGGAAGTAGCCAGCCCTCTGACAGGAAGTTAGGGGGAACAGCTGTCAGTGAGGAGATTAAAGGAAGCAGCAGCTGACAGTTGGAGGTCTTTTGCCTCTGGGATCTCTAGAAAGCAGGAGGTCTGTCTCTGAGGCAAGGATTTGGGCTGCTATAGAAAAATGACTGAAGGAGTGAGTGGTAGCTGTCTATTATTTTAGGGAGTTAGGTAGTTATTGAATAATTTATAGATAGAGTAGGTTAGATTAGGCCTAGTGTGCCAGACAGAAGAACCTGTCTTGAGAAAATTAGTTAGAGATAGTTTTAGGAAATTTTAGGTAGTTATTAGGAATTTTAGATATATTTATAGGGTGTAAGATGTATAATCTCTCCTTTTCACTATCTGTACCTCTTTCTTAAATTAAACATAATTTCTGTTAAACTGCTCTCCTCACTTAGTCGAATTCCTTAATTTAACCCTTGTAGTATATGATTTAGGGTTTTGGTTTTATAAGAGTATTCACTTACAAAAATGAATAATATGGAAATGTTTTAAGTGATAATACAGACAACTCAGATTGATTCAATGAAGTGATAGCGACCAAAACAAGCAAAACTAGGAGCATAGTTTTTTAATTAAAAAAAACAAACTTTGAATGATTTTAGAATTTATCATCAACGCAATAGCAAATCACAATTCAAGAGAATTAAGGATAAAGCACTTTCCACAACACCTGCCACAGAAGAGATGGGACTTAAAATATAAGAGTAAAACTACTGAACCAGGCTAATTTCTTATAGTTTTGTTTTTTGTGGTGTAGCTTATTTTTTAAATTAGTTATTTAGGGATAAAGATCAGAGAGAAATATAATAACTTGTTTTAAAAATTTCACTTCCTTAAAACATACAGCACTCATGAAATTAATGTGCGTTCTTTGTTTTTGTCTCATTTTATTCCATTCCCAAGGAAAACTTCTTCTGTAATCATGGACAGTTAGTTTAATCCCAATAAATTTGTGAGGTTTCTTCAAAGTCTAAGAGCTTGTGAAAGAAAATCAGATACTGCTATCAGTTATCTCTCCCTACTCAAAGAATACCAGAATTTATCTCTCCTCCCTAATGCCAAATGGGAAAAGTATGGAGTAAAAGTCCTATAGTCCTCCTTAAGGATAGGAGTGAAGAAAGAACTCAATCACTACCTAGGGTTGGTGTCATAGGAACTAAAATCAAACTGGCCAGAAATATACAGAATGGACTGGACAAGTTTTAACTCAAAGAAAATTAAGCATACGGCTTAATTTATCATTAACCAGAGCTATCTGAAAACATTACAAAACTGCTAATAGAGTTTGGGAAAATGTCATATTAGTTATAAATGTAAGGCTAGTTACATTTATAAGTAGATGTATTTGCTTCCTTACTTATTTCTACATATTACTAAGGAAGCAAACTCACCTAACTTTTAATATTTAACCCAAACTCAACTAATACAAGAAAATATCATATTTAGTGGTATAGAAGGATTTCACTGTCAAGATTTATAACTTCCCCATTTGTGTAATTGTTATAAAATAGTCTGACAAAAAAGCTTGAAGAACACACAAGTATATGTATGTTTCATCATTATAATTTCTTATATTTGATAAAATGATTTATTTTTTCAAAAACTTTATAAAGTTGGAAGGAATCTTCACAAGCATATAATCCAGCTCATATGTTTAAGAAATATTCCATTGAGGCATATCCTAATGACTCCCAATTATGGAGAATTCTCAATCTTGTACAGCAGTAACTTTCATTTTTATATAAGTTTTAAATTTTATGAAAATTTTCCTGAAATTATGATGAACATTTGTACCCTTAGAACCGAAGACTATCATTCAAATACTTGAACACAGCTACCACAATCCATCCTTGATCTCCACGCTAAAAAAACATCCCTCAGTTCCTTCAAATAATCTTCATGGCATGGACTAAAGAGCTTTCATCATTTTAGTTGTTTTAATGATGTCCTTTCTAAAATGTGTAACACAATACTATAGATGAGTTCTGATAAAGGCAAAATACATAGGGGTTTACTCTTCCCTCTCAAGGCAACTCCCAAAACCCCATTAGTTTTTTTGGCTATTACATTAAATGGTTGACATTAAGCCTGCAGGCCACTAAAATATTCAGATATTTTTCAATATAAAGCATTGGTTCCCAAACTTTTTTGGCATACCGCCCCCTTTCCAGAAAAAAATATTACTTAGCGCCCCCTGGAAATTATGAAACTATCTATTGAACTCAGAATAGAATGTAATACAAAAAAAGTGTGGCCATCACCACTCCCCTGGATCACTGCAGCACCCACCAGGGGGGCGGTAGCACCCACTTTGGGAATCACTAATATAAAGGCTAACTATGCCTTCCATCATCTTTTACTTGTGAGGTTTAAGTTTCTACATTTCAATATATTGAATTTTATCTTCTTGGTTAAGTACAATGCTCTGTCCAGTCCCCTTTATATCCCTACTATCATCCAATGTGTACATTATCTATCCTTTAGTCATATTACTTGATTCTAATATTAAACAACAAAGGTCTAAAAACAGATACTTGGGATGTTCTATTGTATAGTTTGTCATGCTGACAGTGAATCATTAAACATTATTTTTTTAAGTCTGATCTTCTAAACAGGTTTGAATCCATTCACATCTCTGAGCTTTGTTAAAAACAAGTCCAGTCATATCTTCCAGAAAAGAAAAGAAAAGAAAAAAGGGTAATCTGGCATGATCTGTTTTTGATGAACCCATCTTAATACTCTGTAATCTCTACTTTCCTTTCATTCACTATGTATTTGATAATTTCATCTAAAATTTTCTCAAGAATGGAAGTCAAGGACATTTGCCTATAATCTAAAGACTGTTTTTCTTTCTTTTCTTTAACATCCAGAGTATATCTGTCCTTGATTAATCTTATGGGTTGCTCTACTGTTGTCTATAATCTTTCAAATATTTAATAATGGCTCAGAAATACTATCTAGCAATTCTCACTACTCTCTATGAGGTAGGGTCTATTGTTTTTCCCATTTTACTACAGAGGAAACTAAGAATGAGAGAAGTTATATTTGAATTCATTGGATTATATTTTTAATAAGAGTTTGAGGCATAATTCAATCCTGAGTTTTCCTGATTCCAAATCCAGTGCTAAAAATACAAGAAAATTATAAATAAATCAGTAAATATGAAAAGGAGAGATGATTATGAAAAAGAAACACATATGGAGATATCTGCAATAGGAAAAAAAAATCACCAAAGATTAAAAATATGTGTTGCTGGGGCAGCTAAGTAATTCAATGGATTGAAAGCTAGGCCTAAAGATGGGAGGTCATGAATTCAAATGTGACATCAGACAATCCTTAACACTTTTCTGCCTTGGAACCAATATACAGTACTGATTCTAAGACAAGGTAAGAGCTAAAAACATTTTAAAGGGGCAGCTAGGTAGCTCAGTGGATTGAAAGCCAGGCCTACAGACGGGAGGTCCTAGGTTCAAATCTGACCGCAGACACTTCCTAGCTGTGTGACCCTGGGCAAGTCACTTAACCTCCATTGCCTAGCCCTGTAACAAATAAAATTAATATAGAAGGATATATATAAAGATATTAGGGTTTAAAAAAAAAAGAATTTTTAAAAAATCTGGGCTCAGACACTTCCCAACTGGTGACCCTGGGCAAGTCACTTAACCCCCATTGCCTATCCCTTACCACTCTTCTGTCTTGGAACCAATAGACAGAAGGTAAAGGTTTTATTTTTTTTAAAAAAAAGAATGTTTTGTCCATTTTGAAAAGCCTATCAATTGAAGGATGAATTAAGCTAGCCTCTACTCCAAAATGACTTTAAGTGATAGTTTTATTAAAACTTCCATTAATGACAAAAATTCTAAACTTAAGACATGAAAGTCAATCAATAATAAAATACACTGATGATCTTGAAAATATTTTTATCAATCAAATGCATTGCAACTTAGAAAATGAGTAAAAAGCTGAATTTAATATGTTCTAAAAGTAATACCAGTATATGGATTAAAAAATATAAAACTAGCTCTCACTTCAAAGAACTTACTAATCAAAGGAGACTAACAATAGATAATTAAACTTTGGTTTAACCACTTTGGTTAAGCATTGCTATACAAGACAATTAAGATTAGGTTCCAAAATGATTTAAAGCAGTGGTTCCCAAATTTTTTTTGGCTTACCGCCCCCTTTCCAGAAAAGATATTACTTAGCTCCCTGGAAATTAATTTTTTTTTAATTTTAATAGGAAAGATAAATGCAACTGTGACCATCACCACCACCCCTGGATCGCTACAGCACCCACCAGGTGGCGGTAGCCCCCACTTTGGGAATCACTGATTTAGGACTTCAAAGAAGCAGCTGAGAAAGCAGGTTAGCTAATCAAAGTCTTTAAAATTAGAAGGACAACTTTACAAGGCATACTAAAAAACATAAAAAACACACTTAAAATAATAGGCTATAACCTAAGAAAAATCATCTTAAGATTTAAATTTCAAAGTATTGAGGGAAATTCCAAAAGAAGTTGGTATCTTCTTGCGGGAATTAAGACAAGGCATGGACATCTTGCAAGAGGCATGAAATGTTGGCAAAAGGGGAGTCAAAATGACAGAAGAGTAGAGACTTCTGGGAGTTCTGGACCTAAGAGAGGGTCTTTTGGAGGGTTGAGCTCGTGGGGAGGACATAAGATCGGAGTTCTGTGGCCACCAAAAGACACCTTTGGGTTCCTGACCAAAAAAAGACCTGCTACCTGTGATTCAGCATCAACCTGTCATCTCCTGAACACAAGAAGTGCTCATCAGTTTTTAGGGATTCTGGACTCCTTGGGGAGCAGTTCCCTGAACCTCCAACTCTTTGGACCTTAACAAACAGTGTCCCACCTTTAGATTATCGAACTGTATAAACTTATAGGCAATATTAGTAGGGAAGGGCAGGTGAAGCTTTAGATTGAGATAGACTCAGTCTCTCCTGGGCAAAGGACCTGTTAGAGAATAAACTTTTAGGGTTCCCTGTACCCACTTTCCTTCAATACCCTGCATCCATTCCTCATCCCTTGTTGGTCCAATAAATAACAGAAAGATCAGATTGTGTTAGATCCATTTGGGAGATCACTTTGGAAGGGAGTGAAACAGCCTGGTCAGGCTGATCTCTGTCTAAAGTCTGACCACCTGCCATGAAGAAGGGGGACGTTTCTGTGATCCCCAGCCCGAATCAACACTGAACCGGGTCATCACACACTCCTCCCTGATGGGGTACCATTCTTTCAGACGCCCAGGGATGGCACACCTTCTGTGGGTCCCTCGTTTTTCAAGGGGATCACAACTAGTCTCACAGTGTTAAGGGGCAGTAGTGAGGAGCTACATCCTCCACTCATAAAACACTCCCTTAATACATTCTCTAACATTTAAAACAAAGATAAGCACAATTATGATACAGAAAAATATCATGAAGCAGCAAGACAAAGTTACATTAATTTTCATTTTTATTTCAATTTCAAATACTGAAGAAATATTTCCATAACACCCTGTAGCTAAATACACTAAAACATAAATATTTTTGTAATTATATTGAATATATATGCATATTTTACATACACACACATGCATGTGCACACACACAACACATAAACTGAATGTTATCACTCTTCTATTTCTCTATAGAATAAGAAAGGAATTGAATTTATACCCCAATCAGTCTGGTTATTCTTCCCTCACTGAGCCAATTCCAATGAGATTAAGGTTTATGTATTACCTATCCACCCTCATCCTCCCCTCCACTGCAATAGTTTCTTCACCTTCCACTTGCACCTCTTTATGTGATAGAATTTATCCTTTTTTACTTCTCTCTTCCCATTTCTTAGTGCAATACTCTTTTTCATGCCTAGATTTTTTTTTTTATTTTAAACCCTTAACTTCTGTGTATTGACTTATAGGTGGAAGATTGGTAAGGGTAGGCAATGGGAGTCAAGTGACTTGCCCAGGGTCACACAGCTGGGAAGTGTCTGAGGCCGGATTTGAACCTAGGACCTCCTGTCTCTAGGCCTGGCTCTCAATCCACTGAACTACCCAGCTGCCCCCTTCTAGATTTTTTTTGCATATCATCCTAAATAGCTTACTACCATACCCTGTCTATATATACTCCTTCTAACTACTATGATGATAAAAAAAATCTTACAAATATTATCTTACCATATAAGAATGTGAACTATTTGACTTTATTGAAACCCTTAAATTTTTTCTTTCTTATTTACCTTTTTATGCTTCTCTTTTTTTTTGTATTTTGTATATATGTATTTGTATATATGGACATCAAATTTTCTGTTTAAGTCTAGACTTCAGAAATGCTTGAAAATCTACTATTTTACTAAATTACCATCTTTTTCCCAAAAAAAACATAATCAATTTTGATGGGTAGATGATTCTTGGTTGTAAACTCAATTCCCTTGCCTTCCAGAATATCATATTTCCAAGCTTTCCAGTCCTTCAATACAAGCTGCCAGATCCTGTGTAATCATGATTAATGCTCCATGATATTTGAATTGTTTCTTTCTGGCTGCTAGCAATATTTTCTTCTTGGCCTGGGAGCTCTTGAATTTGGCTATAACATTCCTAGGAGTTGTCATTTGGGGATTTAAATTAAGCAAGTGATCTACAGATTCTTTCAATTTCTATTTTACCTTCTTGTTCAAGAATGTCAGGGCAGTGTTCTTCAATAATTTCTTGTAATATAATGTCTAGATTTTTTTCTTTGAATCATGACTATTTTCCAGGTCATTTGTTTTTTCAATGAAATACTTCAAAATTCCTTCTATTTTTTTATTTGGTTTTATTCATTAGCTTCTTTGCCCAATGCAAATTTTTAGTTTTTTAGAATCAATACTGTGTTTTAGTTCTAAAGCAGAAGAGTGGTAAAGGCTAGGCAATAGGGGTTAAGTGATTTGTCCAGGGTAACATAGCTAGAAGTATTTGAGGCCAGATCTGAACCTAGGACCTCCTGTCCCTGGGCCTGGTTCTCAATCCAGTGAGCCCATCCAGCTGCCCACCAATACTAATTTTTAAAGACTGAATTTCTTCCATGGCATTTTGATCTTCCTTTTCTATTTGGTCTTCTCTACTTTTCACAGAACTCTTTTCTTCCTCAGATTTTTTTGCCTCTTTTTCTAGTAGGTGAATTTTATTTTTTAAAGAAATCTTTTCTTCATTGAATTTTTATTCCTTTTTTTCCAGTTGATCAATTTTGCTTTTAAAGCTTTTATTTTCTTTTTGTATTACTTTCATTTCTTTCCCCCATTTTTCTTCCACCTGGCCTGTCTTATTTGATTTTTTAATTCCATTTTGAGTTCTTCCAGCATTTGAGACCAAGTCTCATTTTTCTTTGAAGTTTTACATGTGGTTGCTTGGATCTCACAATCCTCTACTGACTCTGTGCCTTGCTCTTTTTGTCCACAGAAACATTCTAGGGTTAGGTATTTCTTTTGCTCTTCATTCACTTTCCAAGCCTTTTTTTTTTTTGGGGGGGGGGGGGGGGGAGGTGCGCCTGTGGACTGGGAGTTCTAAAAGCTGCTGATTCTATCTCCTCTGTTAATGGCTTGCAAGATTCAGCATGACAGAGGAATTTTGCCCTAGGGCTGAGGCTTTCGCCACCATGCAGGCTTGAAAGGGCCAAGCAATATGAACTTCCACTATGCACTGGTTCCAGGGCCTGGGACTTCAAGGGATGAATGTGGGGTGTACTGTTGTGTAGGCAGGGTCCTGGGATCCTTTAGTTAGCCTATGTCCAAGAGCCCTCTCTCTCTTCCTACCTTTCAAGTTGTATTTGGAGGGAGAGGTTCTTCAGTCCATCTTGCTGTTGGTTTTTTACTCCTGTTGTTTTGAGGCACTTTTTAAAGATTGGTTTAGAAGGATTCTCAGTGTGGTTTCAGCTTTTACCACTCTTCTGCCTGGGACCAATACACAGTAGTAATTCTAAGATGGAAGGTAGGGTTGTTTTTGTTTCATTTTTTTCTTTAAGTTACATGTAAAGGTGTAATTGTAATGTAAAGGTAATATTTAAAGGAAAAAAGAAAATTATACTTAAAATTGTTTCATGTCAATTCTCCTTTTTTCTTATACACTTTATATGTAAATGTTGTATGAAGGTGAGTTCTGATGGTGGAGGGTGGGGATGGGGGGTGGGGGTGTCTAGACTCCCCCATTTGTTAGCTTTCAATGGGCCAGATCAGCTATTCACTCACCCCCACCCCAGGGAAGACCTATGAGGGAATAAACTCTATGAGCTTCTCAAACTAGCAAAACTATAATAGGGATATTGAAGGAAGGTGCTGGAGTTCAATTGTGACCCTAATGGATGGAATCCTACCCTCAGACCCAGCCCTGTTGAGACAAGCTTCCCCCAACTCCTAAGTACAAGTAGCTTTACCACTCATGATGGAGTCAGGTAATGTTCTTCTCCTCAGCCACAAGATCAGTCACCTCCCCCCTCAATGTAACTGCTCCAGACTCTTAAGTATCAAACTATCAGGGGTTTATTATAGGGCAAATTAAATTCAGAGTACAGGGGGGGAAAGTATAGGGGAATCAAGGAAGAAGGGAAAGGATGAGCTTCACTATCAGCTAAATCTTCTCTCCAAGAGAGCAGCTCTGGACTTCTTCTGTGGCTTGGTCACAGTAGCTAACTCTCTCTTCCCCCCTACAGTCTCCTATCAAATATTTCTAACTAATATATAAGGGAAGTAACAGGATCAATGGGTTCAGGTAGGATCAGGGAAGGAATTCCCCCTCATTCAAAGCAGCTTCCCCCCCCCCAAGAAGTTCAGCCTCTCCGGACAAATTGGAGAATGGCTGTTCAATGTCTTCTTTGTTGGTATTTGTGATCTCCCAATAGTCACACATACAGAAGTACAGAAGAACCCAATTCACTCAAGATCCACCCCACCATCCAAACCTCCCAACCAAAGAACCAACCCCCCAGGTCCTCATCCAGTCAAGAGTGAAGTGACAGTTGAGAAGCCTTCCAAACTCCTCTTACTGCTGGCCCCTCCCAAATGGAATTCTCTCAGAGTTCCATGGGATTGGCTTCCAGTCCCCTTCCAAGAAGAGCGCTTAGTTATACTTGATTTACCCCAAATCCACACTTAAATAGGTGTAATTAAAGATGTAATTGTAATGTAACGGTAATAGTTAAAGAAAAAGAAAATTATGCCTAAGATTGTTTCATGTCAATTCTCCTTTTTTCTTATATACTTTAAATGTAAATGTTCGTTTTATTGGCATTTTGAATTCAGAATTTAATTTTTTTAATTTTAATTTTTAATTAATTTTAATTTTTTAAAAGAGCACAAAATTCTGTAAAGATTGGCCACTGACCAAAAGAAATACCAAGGAGCTAATGGGGAAATCTCATCATTCATTTAGTTAATAGTTTAATTTTTATTCACTAAATGATATTATAACCTTTGGGCAGCTAGATGATACAATGGATAGAATGACAGGAAGCCTGCGTTCAAATCTGGTCTTACAAGCTACAAGACCCTGGGCAAGTCATTCAACCCCATTTGTCTCAGTTCCTTATCTGTAAATGAGGTGGAGAAGGAAATGGCAAAATCATTCCAGCATCTTTGCCAAGAAAACCCCAAATGGGGTCATGAAGAGTTGGACATCAATAAAACAAATGTCAACAAAATTGAAACCTTAATTAAATTTGGAAGTGTTCTTTAAATGAGTCAATGAGATTCTTAAACAATTAACCTTATAATTAAAAATACTATTTAGAACAATGTTATATTAAAAATATGCTCATTCTTTCTTTCAAAAGTCCTACTTTAAGAGATACATTGTTTCTAAAAAGCACTGGCTGATATTATTTTAAAGTTGATGTCTCATAAATTAGGAAAAGAACTATAACAAGTTTAATACAAATTATATCTACATTATCTGATAATTTTAACATCACAAAGTATAATAAGAGCAATTTACCAACAAGATACAAGATACCTACAATAATACAACTGTACAGATCTCAAAAGAAATCTTAGTAGATCTTTGGGATGGGCACTATAAATTTTTAAGTTTAATATTTCCATATTCATTTAATCAATTTTTGCCTGATCATTTGATGAAATAATCAGTTCACTGAAAGACTTTTAAGACCACATACAAAGACAGCTAAAATACAGTAACAAGGATGGTGTCATGGATTTATGGCTCCCCAATAGCAGTAAAACAAAAATGTACCTTTAAAACATGAAAATCATTAAAGCTTTAAAGTTCTACTCTGAGAAAATGAGACATAAAGATAAAAACTTCACATAACACTGTAGGAAACTAAACTAAATTGAGAATGCCAGTTTATACCTGGCAAAGACATATAACTTCCCAAAGAAAATAATACAGTAACTTGGGTGGCTTTAAGGAGGTAATTAAAGTTAAGAAATAATATCTCTAGAAGACTAATCCTTGAAACAAGTTTGAAGATCAAGAGCAGGCTTCTTCTTAGGAACTATCAATGTAACTCAAGGAAACTGATCTCATAAGAATAAAAGCCATTAAACTTAGAGTGCCACTACAAAAAAAAAGTATCATACTGCTTCCTAGTAACATTAAATTTGAAATATTGAAAAGAGTTATAAACAAATGACTGGGATATATGTGTACTGTTGGCAATGTGGTATGCTTTTTAAATAAAACCAGTATTATAAGTTCAGCAAATGGAATTTAAGCAGTATACTATTTCAGATACCACAAAAAAGTATTTCTACAGGGTTTAATCAGTAAAAAAAAAAAACATATATGGAAAACAATGTGTCAGACACTGTGCTCAACCCTGGGGACACAAAGACAAAAATGAAAGTGTTTGCTATCAAGGAGTTTATATTCTGTAGAGAAAAACAACATGTATAAGAAGCAAGTATAAACAAGATACATGTGAAACTGATAGAGGGTAACCTTAGAAGACCAAGAAAGGTCTATTAC
Organism: Gracilinanus agilis; assembly: GCF_016433145.1. Lineage (NCBI taxonomy): Eukaryota > Metazoa > Chordata > Mammalia > Didelphimorphia > Didelphidae > Gracilinanus > Gracilinanus agilis. Next base: position 662,315,588 of record NC_058130.1, read on the forward strand.
AGAAGATATTTCCTGAACTAAGTCTTAAAGAAACAAAGTAATTCCAAAAAGCAATAGGCAGAAGAAACAACATTTCAGGCATGGGGAACAACCATGTCAAAAGCACAATGGCAGAAAGATGAACATGTGAGGAAGAAGCAAAAAGCCACATATGGCTCAATTGTGTAGCTGAAATAGAATCTCAAGGAATGCCTCAGACTATCTCATAAACAGGGAATAGCCAAACTGTGGTATCTGAATGTAATTGATTATTGCTCCTGTAAGAAAAGATGCAAGATGATTTCAGAGAATCCTTGGTAGTATAAACTGTTGCAAAGTGAAGTGGGCAGAACCAGGAAAGCAACTTATACAAGGCTAGCAACAGTGTAAAGAAAAACAAACTGAACGTCTTGGGAGCAATGATCAGCCCAATTATCAACTGAGTTTTGTAATATAGAATTATTAACATTGCCATGTTGGCTTGGGGCAACCTGTCAGTTACCCTGGTTGGAATGTTGACTGTGGCATGAGCCACAGGGCAAGCACCAACTGCCAGTTGGGCCAAGGGTATATAAAGCCCTGGAGAGCCAGGGCTGGAATCTGTTCTTTCCTGACTTCTCCCCTCACCTCTCACTTACCCCATACCCCCAAATCAGGGGCCCTAGGAAGTAGGAGCAGGAATGTGGGTACTTGTTAGGCCTAGGATAGGGTTAAAACAATTCTACAGAATAGTTTATCAATACTATCAGAACTACTGGTAAACCTTTAGTCAAAGATCAACTTTATTTATTATCCAGAGACCACATCCCTGACCCAGGGCTACCTGCCCTGGGTCAACAGAAGAGCATTGAGACAAGACTTAATAACATTTTGAGTAAGATAAATCTTTCACCCTTAGTTCTCAGTACTTCCTAACCCTCTTTCCACTACCTTAACCCCTATACTCCTTTTATCAATAAACCCCTTACTCTTACCCGAGAACTTTGTGGTTTTTGCTTACCTTCTAAGGCCAAGCAGGGAAAGCCAACAGGAAAGGTTCTGATCAGTTTCAGCAGGTATAAACTCCATTGCTGAAGGGCAGGAAGTCCTATATTCACTTCCTGTCAACCTACGACACACCAATAGGGGACTACTTCCTCAGCCGGAAAGGGGCTGGAAATCTGACATCTTAAAGGAGCCTGGTGTCTAGCAGTGAGAGTTTCACTTGATACTCAGTTAACCTGGGCTGGATCCTTGATACATTTATAAGCAGTTTCAAGTCCAGCCCTGGTAGAGCTCATACCATCCTTTTACAACTAGCACCTTCCTTCTTCTAAAGTTATTACCAGTGCCCTTTGACCCACTCATTACAGTTTCCAAAGGGTATATGATGAAAAATATTACCCACCTCATTGCAGGTGACAGATTTAAGGTGATAAAAGGAATCTTTTCGGACATGGCTACTTTATGGATTCATTTTCTTTAACTATGCTTATTTCTTATATGAGGCTCCCACCACCTTCATTTTTCTCTCTCAATTTTTAATAAGTGAAAGAGAGAGAAAGAGACAGACAGACAAACATTTTAATTTTTAAAGAGAACAGAAATTCAGAAAGAAGCACAAACAAGCAGAGCAGTTTTGAAGATAAGGTAGAATATATTATACATACATATATAGATATATATCAATAAATCAAGTGCTATGAAATAGAGTTGCAGTTTCAGAGAATCCTTTTTGTGTTGGGCTGTATGTGTATATATGGGGGGGTTTTCCCTCCTTGGTATTTAATGGGGAAGAGGAGACAGGGAGACAAGGAAACAGGAAGACAAGACACTGCATTCCTTGCCTATTCTTTCTCATAAACCCTCAATTCTCAATCATTTGCAATCTGGCTTCCATCTCTACTACTCAATTAAAATTGTGCTCTGAAAGTCTCTCTGTTGCTGTCTCTGATCTCCAATCTGTTGCCAATATATGACTATTTACTTAATTATATATTTCATACATGTCCCCTTCCCTTCTCTGACAGTACCAACAGCTTGGTGCAGGCCTTCATCATGACCTCACACCTGGACTGTTACAATACCCTTGTAGTTGGTTTCCCTACTGCTCTCTCTCCCACTACTGAACTTCCACTGCTATTCAAAATAATCTTCCTCGGGGCAGCTGGGTAGCTCAGTGGATTGAGAGCCAGGCCTAGAGACAGGAGGTCCTAGGTTCAAATCTGACCTGAGACACTTCCTAGCTATGTGACCCTGGGCAAGTCACTTGACCCCCCCCTCCCCCCCATTGCCTAGCTATTACCACTCTTCTTCCTTGGAGCCAATACACAGTATTGACTCCAAGACGGAAGGTGAGAGTTTATTTTTAAAAAAGAATAATAATTTTCCTAAAGTGCAAGCCTGACCATGTTATTTCCCTCTGCACTCTATTGAATAAACTTCAGTGGGTCCCTATACCCCCCAAGATCAAATATAAATTAATCTGGCATTCAAAGCCTTTCATAACCTGGTCTCTTCCAACCTATACAGTCTTCTGCATATACTCCTCTCCATTATCCATGTATCCTAAAATCCAGTGATACTTGTCTCTTGACTGTTTCTCACACAAAACACATTTTATCTCAAGACTGGGCATTTTTACTAGCTATCTCCCAAGTTTAGAAATCTCTCCTCCTTTATCAACATCACTCAGCCTCCCTGGCTACCTTCAAATTTTTGCTAAAATCCCATCTTCTAAATAACCCTTTCCTTATAGCCTCAGAGCTTAGCAAAATTTTGGCAAACAATAGGCACTTAAATATTGACTCACTGACTCTAAAGTGAAATGTGAAGTAGAGACTATCAGAAGTTAGAAGTAATAGCCTTTTCCAAAAAATCAGCTGCTACCTGTTGTAAGAAAAAAAAGTTTGTTGCAGGTAGGAGAGTAACAATTTAAAAAAACAATAACAAATAAAGAACTAAAGTACTCAATATTGGGGAAAAGTAACTTCTTTTAATGAAACTCATCCTTTTTCATTTAAGGGTACAAGATAGCTATTGGTAAAAGTCAAAGCATGCCTGTATGGTCTGGGTATTTTTCACTAGAGACTGTAAAAATTCTACCACCAAAAAAAGTTCTCAGAATTTTTTTTCCCAGTCAACCTAAAAGTTTTCTCCCCACTGAAGGAACTGATCTACTGAAAAACAGATTTGTTTCGAAATTAACTAAATTCTCAAAATGGAGATGGAATTCTACAACCTTGCAACAGGCCATATGTCATGATGAAATTTTAAAGGTATCCAGGAGGTAAAGATAAACATGCTCTGATGGCCTGGGAACTCACCTGATTTAAACTTTATTGAAAACATATGGGACCATATATATTCAAAACAAGTCTTTAAAAATAAATGGACAATTTGTCAAAAGCATGCTTAATGTACAATATGATAAAAAAAAAAGTGGTTTCATGACAAAATTCAAAAACTGTAAAAATTTTGTGACTTCAATGACCACTCCTGAAAAACAATTGATTATAATAAAGGGGAAAAAATTGCATATGTTAAAGGTGTACAGTATAACATCTACTGTACAAGTCAATAAATGTAATTACTTTGTCCGAATAAGCTCACAAAAAATTTACTTACAAACATATAGTATATTGTTCTATTAACATATTATCACCTTAAGAGAACTGGCTCTTTAAGGGAAGTGACACATTCACCTTTTACTGGTATTCATTTGGCACAAAGTAGTTTCTTAATAAATCCTTATTACCTGAGAAATTAACAACAAAAATAAGAAGAAAGCCACTGGGTTTTAAAAAAAAGGTCATTAGTAATCTTGGAGAGAACTTTCCCAGTAGTTGTAGGGCAACTAGGTGCCTTTAAGTTACAAAGAATGAATTCAAAACCTACCCTCCCTTCACCTCAGACTTAGTTTCCTCAAATATAAAATAAATATTATAATAGCATCTACTTTTATGTGGTAAGTTTTATACACTTTACAATATAAAGGTTAGCTAATAAGTATTACTGTTATTATAAAAACTGGAAGCCATGTGAGTGAGTAGCAAGTACATGGGTTCAGGAAGTATACATTAATCTTTTACAAGTTAAGTAGTAAAAGGGAGAATAAATATGCTTTTAGGAAAACAGGATCAATGTAATGTAGCTTTGTTTATTTTTGGAGTCCTGATTTGCAAGTTATAAGAAAATCAATCAATAAACATTTATTAAGCACTTACTATAATATATACTACTTAGTATATATTATAGTTACAAAAAAAGAAAAGACAATTCTGACCTTAAGGAACTTATATCTGAATGAGGGAGACAACAAAAACAAATATAAACAACGTGAGCTATATATATATAAAAGATAAATAATTAACATAGTTACAAGAAATAATTAATAGAGGAAGTTATTAGAATTAAGATAGGTTGAGAAAGGATTCCTGTAAAAGACAGGCTTTTAATTGGGACTTAAAGGAAGCCAGGAGTTAGAATTAGTAGGTAAAAGTTAAAAAGGGAGAGTATTCCAGAAATGGGACCAGCCAGAGAGAATGCCTGGAGTTGAAAGATGGAGCATCTTATTAATGTAATGTATAGGAAAAGGGATAGTAGTAGAAAGAACAAAGATATATGAAACAGGAAGAATGATCTGGGAAGATTATGGAAGAGAAGGGAGAGGAAAGGACCAAAGATAGATAGATAGATAGATAGATAGATAGATAGATAGATAGATAGATAGATAGATAGATAGATAGATAGATAGATAGATATAGATAGATAAAAGAGGAAAACTTGAGGCAGACAGGAAAGGAAAAAAGAGTGGGTGAAGACATTAAGAGAGAGGTTAGAAGGAGTACAAAGGAAAACTGAAGGAGTTCAAGGTCACATGGCCTCAAAAGATTCTTCATAGGAGATGAGATTATCAATCTAGAATAAAATGCTTAAGATAATCAGTAAAGATTCATGTTTATTCTCTATGGCAGGGGTCCGCAAACTTTTTGGCCATGAGAGCCATAAACGCCACATTTTTTAAAATGTAATTTCGTGAGAGCCGTACAGTGCTCACAGTGCATGCTCCTGTAACAGTGCCTGAAAAAAAATTGACTTTATGGCTCCTACAGAAAGAGCCATACGTTGCCGACCCCTGCTCTATGGTAAAGGTTCTCAAAGTGTCTCCTGGGATCCTTAAGATCCTTTCAGGAAATCTGTGAAGTCAAAACAATTTTCATAATAATACTAAGATCTTTTCATTTCTAATAGAGTAAATATAGATATAATCCACATAAACAAAAGATATTGGGAATGGAGATAGGGGAAGTAGGGGGAGATGATCTTCAATAATTCAAGAGTATCACAGAGTCCTGAAACTAAAATTTGGTAACTGCTCCTGTATGGAACACAGTTAAGAAAAATTTTTAAATATTAATAATGTATTGCTTATAAAGAATAATTAGTTTCTTATAATATGAATACTTTGAAATTTTACTATAGTATGGTTTCCTATGCTTGTGTAATACAAAAACAAACGTTTTTTGGTTAACTTAAACTATTAAAATGATGATTCAAGCAATCTTTATTTAAAAACTCAGTACTGCCTCAGACACTTCCCAGCTGTGTAACCCTGGGCAAGTCACTTGACCTCCATTGCCCACCCTTACCACTCTTCCACCTAGAAGCCAATGCACAGAAGTTAAGGGTTTAAAAAAAATTTAAAAATAAAAACAAAAAACATAGTGCTAATAACTAAAAATATACAATAAATATATTCAGATAAATACTACTTGGAAAAGGAAATCTAAAAAAGTTTGTGAATCAAGCAGATCAATATATTTAAAATAGATAACCTGAATATTATCACAAAGCTTTCAAATCTTGTCAACATCCATAGATCTACACTTGGTTAGCCTCAATAGACTGAGAAGCAAGCATCACTAGAAATAATTCCATGAACACATCAAAAAATATCAAAGATAAAGCAAAATATAACCAGGGTTATGAGTTCAAAGAGAGTACATTCTGTTCTCTTAATTCATAACAAAATTCACATGCTCTCAAAAGTGGTAGTTAAGTTTAAAGATACAGATAAGATTAGGGAAAGAAAGCCATGTAAGAGGTTTGAAGAGCTTAGTAATAAGAGGAGTTTAGAATTTCAGGAGGTGAACCAGATGTTTCTATATTAAGCTATGGCAGAGGGTCCAGGAGACAGAAACCCATAATGTCAAAGGCTACTCAGATCAAAGAGAATAAAAGGAGGAGTCATCAGCTACAGAACTGTCCATTATGTAGAAGGGATCAAGACACACTAAGCTTCAAGCAAAACTCAAATTGAAATCAGTTGAGGATGTTGCAGTGAAAGAAGCAATGGGAAAGATGAGAAGACCACTTCCTCAAGCACTTTACATAGAAAAGGAAGCTTGGCAATCAGGCTAAATTCTGAGGTCAAGAGGATGACTGAAATGAATCTATTTCAGAATGTTTAAAAATGTTACTAAGTATTTATTAATAGTTTTTAAGTCTTCGTATTTTATTTGCTAATACTGCAAAACAGTACAGCTTCCTCTGTATGTTCATTTCCTAATATCCTTTAGTAGATAATTATTTCAAATGAAGCTGTGTGGCATATTTGAGCATTTTTGAATAGTTGTTATCGTGTTCTATTAGAAAGTCTTGAAATAATCCCATCTAGACCTATAATCATTTGTCCAATGTAAATTCCAGGGCTTAGGTCTGCTTCTGTCAAGTCTAACCTTGTTACAAAAGGACAAAGGAAATTTTACTCTGAAGACTTTTTTACTAAAACATATGCAGAAAAATCTAAATTTCCCTAACATTTGTTTCCCTGGTTTTCTTCAAGTATCAGTATAAAGTCACCTTTTGCAAAAGCCCTTTCCTGACTCAAATGCTTTCCTAATCTCTTCTGAAATCTCTTCCATTTACTTTGTATGTAAAAAGTATGTCTAATATGATACTTAAACTTTACTAGCTTAAAACTGCACCATAGCTTTTGAGACTCCCTTTATTTAATTTCTTTTTTTTTTTTATTCATTCTTTCCATCTTAGAAATCAATACTGTGTATTGGTTCCAAGGCAGAAGAGTGGTAAGGGGGCTAAGCAATGGAGGGTTAAATGATTTGCCCAGGGTCACACAGCTAGGAAATGTTTGAGGCCAGATTTGAACCTAGGATCTCCCAGTCTCAAGGACTGGCTCTCAATCCACTGAGCTATCCAGCTACCCCTCCCTTTATTTTTATGCAGGTTGTTTCTGTGTTCAGACAAATGCAGAGAGATAGCCAGGAAGGCCTCTTTCAAGTAGCACCTCTGACACATCCCTATGGCATAACCTCGGGTAAATCTTTTAACAAATTTTAGGCAAATGACTCTATAAAGAATATGCCAACCTACCCTAGTTGAGGAGGTTTCCTCACCAAGTTAAATTCCCTAAATTCAGGAAACCATTAATCAAATCCTTTATTCTAGACCAACTTTATCCTCCCCCCCCCTTCAGAAAATGAATGCCTTAGAGAGAAGGGCTATTTTTGCCTTTCATTCTATCTCCAGCTCTTAGCAAGGAACCTATTAACCTAATGACCAATTAAATGTGCCCTCCACAAAAAAAAGTTGGATAGATTTCTATTTCCAACACCATTATACTTTAAGTAATAAATTGACTAAAATTTCCATAGACTTTGGTACAGATATAACACCACTAGGTATATACACCAAGAAAGTCAATGACAAGAGAAAAAAAAAGTTCTATATGCCACCTAATATTTATAGTAGCATTTTTGTGGGACCAAATAATAAAAAAATTAAGTAGATGCTCTTTGATTGGAGAATAGCTAACCAAACTGTGGCACCTCAGTAAATTGGAATATTACTGTAAAGAACAAAGAATATAATAAATGAAGCATGGAAAGACTTATATGAACAGCTACAAAGCAAAATAAGTAGAACCAACAAAACAATACACAAATGGCTAACAAGAGAAATGAAAACAACAATATAATGCCCTGGAAACATCATGATGAAGATTGGAAAAGACATGAGAAGACAATTCTCCCTATTCCTTTACAGAAGTTAGGGACAATGAGTATCAGATACTGTACACTATAAAAGTTAGCTATTATTTTCTTTCTTCCTTTTTCTTGATGCATTTTAAATAGAATGGCTCCCTGACTAGGATGGGAGGAGGGATACACCGAGAAATATAATAATTTGTGAAAAGAGGATGTAAAAATCAAAAGATTTGGGTAAAATTAACAACTCTGCCACTTACTAGCTATAAGAACTTGAAATCAAATAATTTCTCTGAGTTATTCCTAAAAGGAAGTTAAAAGTACCAACAAGGTTATTAAAGAATCAAATGGACAAAAGAATTTGAAAGCCATCTATAAACTACATAGCACCATCCAAATACAGTCTTTTTTACCATAAATGTTCAAATGTTATAATCAAACACATCTCAAAGTGACACCCAGTAAATGACCACTCTTATAGATATTATCTTTCACAAAACAAAATTTTTTTCAAATACACCTTCAATAAAAAAAGACTGTAAATAAACCTAAAGAATTTAGATTAAATTGAACACTTTCTGTTTGGGGTTTGTTGTGTTATTTAGACTTGCACGACTCTTCATGACCCCATTTGAGATTTTCTTTGCAAAGACACTGGAATGGTTTGCCATTTTTTTCTCCAACTCATTTTATGGATGAGGAAACTGAGGTGGACAAAATTAAGTGATTTGCCCAGGGTCACACAACTATCAAGTGTCTGAGGCCAGATTTGAACTCAGGAAGATAGGCCTGAGACCTGGTCTTCTATCCGCTATGTGACCTAGTTCCCCCCTAACTCCCAAATCCTGGTTTGGGTACCTAATCTTTATCACAATGACTTCTTTAATATATCTATGTCATCCCAATGATAACTAGAATCTTTGAAAGGTAGAATTTTTTCAAGCTCCAAAGTTGTTATTACTTCCAAACTTAAGAGTTGCTAAAAGATGAACAGACGTGTCAGACAGACACTCAATACTACTTACAACTCTCTTCTTGATCAGAGAGAATGATTTCCAGATTGGAAAGTATTAAATAAACATGGCATGGTTGACTGACAGATATTTAAGGTAACTAAAAAAACACTTCCATGTTCTCAAATAATTTCAGGTCTCCTAGTACATATGAATTTTTATCTCAAGAAAATGAAATAATCAGTAACTGTGACCATTTATAAAAGGACAGTGGCAGAGACTGGCAATGGACAAATGTCCTAATTTTTAAAAGAGAACAGACTCAAAATACTAAAAATCAGTCACCTTGATATGGCCTTGTGAGATATATCAAGAATAGATACATCCTAAGAAAAAAAGGCACAAATTACTAAGAGCTGGCATGAGTTCACTAATAACAACTCAAGCCAAATTAACATAGCTTCCTATTTTGACAATTTCTCTCAGGAAATCTTCATAGATATGATAGAGAAATGTAGATTTCTCTACATTCCTCTACAAAGGAGGTCTCTAGTAGCATTTCCCTTCAATATTCTACCCAATAAAGACATGGAGAAGAAAACATGACTGTTAAAAGTGTGTGGATACTGAAACTAGCATAAAATTAATAAAAGTTCAGAAACAGTATCAATGAAGATGAAATAAAAATATGAGTCCACTCTAACTCAGTCAAAAAATCCTCAGTAGGGGAGGTATGACAACAGTAGATTATGATTTATGTTTTTTTCAAGGGCCTGGACATTCCACCTCTTACTTGATGCATTCTTAAACTGTATTACTACAAGTATAATTTTTTTAAATGAGGATATAACAGTCTTACATATTCTACGCTGATCAAACCACATGTGAAATGTTGTGTTTTAGTCCTGGGTTCAATTTGGGGACCTGACAAACTGTCCTGGAATGATAGCTAGCATAATGAGAGGAATCAAAATAATGTTCTTGTGTAATAGCTGAAGGAATCTGATCTAGATAAAATAAATTGAAGGAGTTGAATATAAATAAGAATTCTCTTCAAATATCAAAAAATTAAACTATAAAGCACTTAGTACAGTGTCTAGGACATAGTAAGAGCTTAATAAGTGCTTTTTCCCCCCTTCCTCCATCTGAAAAGTTACATGGAAAAGGAAACCATTATTTTAGATAATGTCAGAGGCTAGAGATTAATTCAGAAAGATATATATTTTAGCTATAAAGCAAGGAATAGAGTTGCTCTTTTTTAGGTACTGAGCTCCATACCCCTAAGAAAAAACAAATGGAAGCCAAATAGCCAATTTTTGGCAATATCATAGGCACATATGCTTATAGACTTACTGATGACACAAGCAGAAAGATATAATTGTACCCTTACTGATCCTTCTAGTTCAAGGAATAAAATAAATCCAAAATGAACAAACTAATGACTTCTCTTCATAGCTGAGGTAATATGGAGAGTCCTGATCACTAATTTATGTTCTCCATCTCTCACTTCTACTTATATTTTACAAAAGCAATCTAGTTATCTATTTATGAGGTTTTTCTGAAAAGTAACTAGATAAAAAGAGTTTTAAAGTTGAAATATTAGATAAAATAGTATCAGAACAATGACTAGTTGGTTTTACTCGACTTTTTTCTTCATCACAAGAGTTCACTGGGAGATAGAAAAAAATAACTGTTATGTAAAAGCAAAAGGAATTAATAAAAAGTATCAAAGAATCTTTTTCCAGACACTCAGAATTATGACTGATTATTTAAAAAAACAAAGAAGGAAGCAGATAAGAATGATTTTTTTGAACTGGAAGTTCAAAAGTCAAAGTGCATAGCATGAAAACAACATCCCATTTCACAGTGTTTAAAATTTAAAGATAGCATTCTAAAGATCTTATCAGTAAGAATATCTACAATTTGTTCAATTATAATGGGTATACAAAAAAACAAATTAATATAATGTATATAGCAAAGTATACATTAATTTTAGCTTGCTCATTTATGCCCTTTTTTGAAAATCAGTCCTTGTTAATAGTTTTATAAATTTCTTTGTTGTAAAACATTTTTCTTAAGTATTTGCTCATTTGCTATTTTTTGTAGGATAGACAAGCAATATCAAACAGCAAAATGTTTACAGAACATATCAGGATATTTGTAGTAACAGCTTACTTGATATTATGCAAGAGAGTCCTCTCTCTTTCAGTTTATGAAAGGGGTAGGGATATTATCCTCTTATCTATAAACAACCTTAATATGTTTAAAACAAACTTAAAATTCTGATTTCTTATAGTGGTTGATATAAGGAACAAAACAAAAAGTTACCCTAAAGATAAATGAAACATCTGGTGAAACATGTAATAAGCATCAGGCTCACATCTGCTACTGAAATTAGTATTCCAATGTAATAGCTACATGCTTTATGCTAAGCTGTAAAAGTATGATGCTATTAAAAATTATAACATTGTCCTTAGGAATCTGAGACATCCTTACACAATGGGAGTAAAGAGTATAGCATTCCATTACATCATATCTATTAGGCAGCTCATTTCTACTATGTAGTCAATCAGGAGATTACTTTTAAGAAATAATCAGTAATTGATTAATTTGTTTATAAAACATAATTGAAATTTGTTAAGACAAGTAGCACAGTTAAGATAACTAAGAATCTAAAGGAGGAGGGAATAAAGTTAATACTGAGATAAAAATCTAGGTGATAACCACATTTCTATAATTCCAAATGAGTTACTTTCCTAAGACTTCCATATTCAAAAACTTTTCTTCTCCATTTATTTTTTAACCTTCCATTTTTAGCCATAAAAAACCACAACAAAATGTTATGCTTACTACCAAAATATATTACTTTGCATTTGGGACATTTTTAAAAGTCCCGATTGTGCCATGAAAGGTTCAAAAAAACAAGGAAAAACCTACATGGGAAGGAGAAAAACCTACTTGTTTTATAACAGCTGTAAAAGATCAGTTCTCTGGAGTAATTGAAATCAACTGCAAACTGAAGTGTTTAGAAATAAAATGTTTCCATCATCTCACACTATCAGCTACTTCCATTAGTACTGATGAAAGAGACACTAGGTTTTACTCAGTGTTATTAATGCAGTGAACCATACTCACATTGGAAAGAGAATAAAATCACAAACTAATCCTACCATCAAACCCAGGAAGTCATCAACACAAAAAAAGAAACTCATTGAATTTTCCTGAATCTTTATTGTTTGAACATGAAATTAATTGCAAAAGTTTTTTAAATTATAAATATTATTTATTTTTAAAATGTAGGTGGTATATGCTGAAAGAAAACCATATTACATTAAATATCAATCCACTTAGATAAAAGTAAGAAGGAGTTAGCATAAAGTTCAGTCAGAGACTAACAGAATGAAAGAAATTGCTATTATGTAGCTTAGCCCTAAAAGAAAGATCTTGCTCCAATCAACCAATCAAGAATGTATTTAACATCACCTTTTAAATCTAAGTCATATTTAAAAAAAAAAAAATCTAAGTCATATATCCCTGGTGTATGGTAGAAGGTATCTATCTAAACCAGTTGGGTGTTTTTTTAGCAATGTCTGTCATGGTCATTACCCCAGAAGCTAAGGTCTTAGGTTTATCAAACACTAGTCTACAAGGTTCATTTGCTAATCTGTCCCACTGATAGATCTCTGTATTTTTTATAAAACCAAATTACTCTTATGATTATTGTATTATATCGTAATTTTCAAATCTGATACTACAAGACCCCTTTCTTTATCCCATTTTAAAAAGTATTTCCATTAAGTATCTAGGAGCTTTTGTACCTCTAGATGAATTTCATAATTTTTTTCTAGTTCTATAGATTATTCCTTTGATAGTTTGATGGGCACCAGTTTTATATCAGCTCAGCCTATCCATGAGAAATTCTTTTTCCAGTTCTTTAGGTTCATATTTCTGTAAATAGAATTTTGCAGTTGTACTCATGTTTCCCGTCTGTTTCCTCTACTTTCAAATACTTTGCATTTTCTATAGTTATTTTAAACAGATTTTCCCTTCCTATCTTCCTACTGAGGGCTATTAGAAATATACAGAAAATATTGATTTATCTTGTATCCCAACATAATGGTGAAGCTTTTGTTTGAATTAATTTTATTTGACTCTTAGGGATCTCTAAGTACAGCATAACATCATCTGCAAAGATCAATAGTTTTGTTTCTTATTTGCCTATGTTTATCTTATTAATTCATTTCTTTTTTCTCTTATTGTTATAGCTAAAATTTCTAGCTTAGTAATAAAATAATAGTAGTGACAAGGGTGCTCTTAGCTTTAGCCCTGATGTTACTGAAAAGGATTCTACATTGTCTCCATCAAATGTGTGCACAGATGCCTACACATGTATTTGTAACCTAGAAAGAATTTTGTAGTGGGTAATATAAGCATAAAGTTGGAGGACTAAGAAAAAGGGGAGAATTATATACCCAAATAAAAACATAAGAAAAAGAAACAAATCAAAACCCCATAGGAAAAGGGATAACAAATGAGAGAAGGAGATCAGGAATGATGAAAATAAAGCTAGTAAGACTAGGCCTTTAAAAAATAAAAAAATAAAATTAAGTAACAGAGTACTATGCTTACTTTTTAAAAAAGGGAAAAATCATAATTTGCAATGAGACAGATGGAGGAATGTAAATCTAACTTGACTAACTTTAAATGTGCATGAATTAAACAATTCAATAAAACAAAGAATGACAAATTGGGTAAGAAAACAAAACCCTACAATCTGTTGCTTACAAGAAACACATTAAAAATAAAAGCATATATAAAATTTGGTAGAAATGACTTCTTTTTCTATTTTGGTAATTTATGTAATAGTATAATTAATTGTTCTTTGAATATTTAAATACATCTAGCTGCAGTGATTCCTGCCTCCACCTGTGGAAACTGATTGATGATTTGTTTGCTTTCTTTTTCTAAAATCAGGCTGTTAAATTCCATTCCTTATTCTGTTATCTGGACATTTTATGGTTTTTAAAATAAATATCCATTTTACTTAAGCTGACTTTAATGGAAAAATAATTGGAAAAATTAGTTTTTAATGATATCCTACATTTATTGTGAATTTTGGTTTTTCATTTCTTATACTACCATCACCAGATAAATCATCTTTAATGTTTCTAAAATTATATTCAGGTCTTGAACTTCATTTTTTAATTAGATCTATCTAGCTCTAAAAGAAGTCCATAGTTTTACTCTATTTGTCTCTGCTACACATAATTTGGTTTTCCTTCATCTTGCAAAAAAATTCAACTAACAAATGATTTTTCTATTTTATTGGCTTTTTGAAAAATTCAGCTCCTGGTTTTATTATTTCAATGAGTGTGCTTTCAATTTTGTTCACCTTTTTTCCCCCCTAAACCTTTACTTTCTATCTTAGAATCAATACTACTGTGTAATAGTTCTAAGCCTGAAAAGTGGAAAGGGCTAAGCAACTTGAGGTTTAAGTGACTTGCCTGGTTCACACAGCTGGGAAGTGTCTGAGGCCTGAGATTTCAGCTCAGGATTTCCCTTCTCCTAGGCTTAGTTCTCAATCCACTAAGCCAGCTAGCTGCCCTCCATCTCTCTCTCTCTCTCTCTTTTTTTTAATGTGCATTATGTTTTTTAAATGTGTTGGTTTTCTAGTTTATTAAATTGTAAATCTAGTTTGGTGATCTATTCTGTCTGTTGCTGATTACTAAATATAGAGATATAAATTTTTATCTAAGTAATGCTTTACCTGCAAAGTTTTTGCTAAGTAATGCTTTAGCTACATGCTGAAAATTGGCATGTTATTCATTATTATCATCATCTTTAAAGAAATAATCCATAATTTGTACACTGTCACTAATTATTTAATATTAAATTGCCTAGATTTTCAATAATTTTTAACTATCTCTTTAATGGCACTATGTGTGTATTCCGCCTTTTTTTAACCAGCTCATATGAGACCAAGTTAAATGTTGTCCAATCCTCTCATTTCTTATTTCCTAATTTGCATAGACTTCTACTTGTGAATCTTCAATGAGATAATTTCTCCTAACCAGACCCCTGTATTTCTTTCTTTTTTTCCCATCCCTCATTTAAAATAAAGGCTCTCATGCCTTGTCTAACTAGATTTCCTCTATGATCTCTGATAAGAAAGGGGTTTGAAAAGGTACATGTAGAGTTATAATCACTATTCAAAATCCCATATGATTACTGGTTTATGTTAACCTTTTTCTTTTTCTCTTGAGTTAGATGTTTATATTTCAAAGTTTCTATTAAGTTTTGGTTTTCTCATCAGGAATACTTGGAAATCTTCTATTTCATCACATTTCATCAACCTGCCCCATAAGTTTATATTCAGTTTGGCTAGATAAGTTAGTCTTGCTTATAACCCTGTATTTTTTTTATTCTACCTTGTAAACTTATATTCTTTTTTTTTTTTAAACCCTCACCTTCTGTCTTGGAGCAAAAGAGTGGTAAGGGCTAGGCAATGGGGGTTAAGTGACTTGCCCAGGGTCACACAGCGGGGAAATGTCATGAGGCTAGATTTGAACCTAGGACCTCCCATCTCTAGGTCTAGCTGTCAACCCACTGAGCTACCCAGCTGCCCATGTAAACCTATATTCTTTGTCTTCTGGAAAGCTGTGTTCCAAGTTCTTTATTCCTCTAAAGTTCTAGCTACTAAAATATGTAGTACCCTTATTGTAGCTTCTCTGCACTCGAATTCTTATTTCTGGCTGCCTGAATTCTAGCTTTAATTGAGAAGCTCTAGACTTTGACTATAACAATATTTCTAGGAGTTTTCTCTTAAAAAAAGGGGGGGGGGGGGATTGACTATACTTTAACTCGGTGATTCCCAAAATGGGCACTACCAGCCCCTGGTGGGTGCTGCAGCAATCCAGGGGAGCAGTGATGGCCACAGGTACATTTATCTTTCCTATTAATTGCTATTAAAAAATTTTTTAATTAATTTTCAGGGGGCTAAGTAATATTTTTTTTCTGGAAAGGGGGCAGTAGGCCAAAAAAGTTTGGGAACCACTGCTTTAACTTATGGATCTAAAATATCTAGGAAGTTTTCTTTTATGACTTCTTAAGACATGACAATAGTCTTTTTTTTTTACCATAGATTTTGGGTAGCACAGTGATTTTCCAATTATCTCTCTGAGTTCTATTCTCTAGGACACTTGATTTGCTATGAAATGTTATTGTCTTTTTTTCTCAGTTATTTAATATTTCTTGTTGTCTAAGGAAGACACTGGCTTCTATTTAGTCCATTCAAATCTTCAGAGAATTTGATTCTTCAGCAAGACTTTGTATCTCTTGTGCCAGTACATTAATTTCCTTTTCAATTCATTCTTCTATAACTTATGTTTCTAATCTTTTTTCCTAGTGTTTTCATTTCATTTATAAAAAACATTTAGCTTTCTTTCAATCAAGTTGAATTTGTGTCAAAACTATCTTCTCATTTGAAGTTTTACTTATAGATATTTTAGTGTCATTGTCTTCTTCAGGTGTTGGGTCTTTCCTGAGTGTTCCTATCACTATGGAGAGGTTCTTTGTTTATTCTTTTGACCTTCTTCCTGGCTTTAGGTTTATGTTAGGGCTGGACTCTGCAGACTTTTGGAGATAGGTCTGCACTGAGTGTTCCTGGTCAGATCTTGTCTTCAATATCCAAAGATGTCTAGATGTTTGTCTGTCTAACTGCCCCACCTCACACCATATGCCTAATCTGGGCAAGAAAAATGATTCATTGTGATTTTTTTTCCCACAGAATTTCTGATCAGGATTCAGTCTGATACATTCCCTAGATCTGTTTTGAAGATCTGTTTTCTCTTAAGGATGTGAGGGAAGCTCATTATACCTTCTACTATTTCAACATCTTGGCTCTTTCTCTAAATCTATTTTGGTACTGCTTTGTCTATAATAATGATTGCTACCTCTATTTATTTGTTTTAAGTTCAGCTGGAGATCATAGATTTTGCTGCAAATCCTTTATTTTTAAATCACTATGAGTCTTATTTCAAATGTGCTTATATTTATACACACACACACACACACACATATATACACACACATTGTTATGGTGGAAATTATAGAAATATAAATGAATTTATTCTGCTTTCTAGTCTATTCTGCTATTGTTTTCCCTTTTAAGGGTCAATTCATCCCATTCATATTCAGTATCATTATCATTATGTGTATTTCCCTCCTTATATGCCATAAGTTCTTATTTTTTAACCTTTATTCCTCTCATCTTTGAAAGAGCTTTGAAAAGATTTTAAAATACACTATTCCAAAAGACAAAAGATTTAATTTTACAAATGAGAATAATTTACCCTGAAAAGCTAAGTATAATGGGGGTAGAGAGGAGAAACACTTTTAATGGAATGAAGCTTTTTCTAAGTAACCAAAAAATTTGATAAGGTAGTGCTAACATTCCAGTAGAGGAAAACATAATTGTTACTCTAGAACCTTAATGTCTTCAAAGAGTATTGAGGGAAAGTCAAAGGTCCTAATGGTCTGAAAAAAGAAAATAGAACAGAGGGTAAAAGAAATTGACTAACGAGAAGAGCAGTAGAGAGGACGTGGTATTTTCTCATAATTAGAGTACATGAGAATATATAAATATAGAAAAAGTGGTGAACAAAAAGTCAACAGACAACTCTTATATGAGAAAGTAGGTTAAATGAACAAAGACAGATAAAAGTCTTGTGTATAAATACATGGGACTCAAGAAGAAAAAGAAGAGGGAAAGGAGAGGGAAGGGAAAGATAATAATCCAAGGAAAGCAAACTTCCTGGTGGAGCTAAAGTGGCACTGAGTAGAGAAAGAACTTAGCCCATCTCTCCTAACATTCTTTTACAAAAAACTTTAAAATAATGCCTCAAATCAAATTCTGGCAAGGCAGAGCCAAAAAAAGTTCTGAGTGAAACAATTTTCCAAGTCCAAGACAATTTGGGAGGTCAGAAAGAGAGAACTGTGTGATACAGAGGTAGAGAGTGGCCCCAAACCTAGATGGATGATAAATCCCAGTGGTGGGACAAGGTAATGGCAACAGAAGTAGCAACAGCTAGGGGAGCTATCAAACCAAAAATCATAAGGCGATCTGATAATTCATCAGAAAGAGATTACAGTGGACCCCCATGTTAGCACTGGAAGCAGGGCAAGATGCATTATGGATCATAGTTCAAGGATGAAAAGGAGAACTTTTCAAGTGAGAGCTCTGAGAAGCAATATCACTTTTCATCTCAAGGAACTTCAGAGACCCTAAATTATATCACTTCCAGTCCCAAGGAAGCAGAGCTCCTAAAGATCACTATCAGTTGCAATCCCAAAGGATCAGGAGTCCTTCCTGTGTAAGGACCAGAGTGAAAACCAAGAGAGCAGTGACCAGCCCTCTCCCCATATCACATCACCTTGAAGGCAACAAAAAATACTAAAAATTCTTGAACTACTGAAAATAGCAGTGTGAAAAAGCCAAAAGCTTGAGATAGTGCCTCTCCCACTCTCCCAAATCAGGAACAGAGCCCAACTTTAACATAAAGTTCAAAATCATAAGGGCATGGGGAAAATAAGCATACAGCAACAATAAAAAGAACCTAACCTTTAAAAGCTACTACAGTGTTGGAGAAGATCAAAAACAAAAACTCAGAAGATGATGACAAAATCAAAATAGTCACAAGCAAAAGCTCAAAGAAAAAAAGTGTGAATCATTATGACAGAAACCCTAAGAATTCCTGAAAGAGGTAAAAAATGACTTTTGAAACCAAATTAAGAGCAATAGAAGAAAAATTAGGTGAATGAGAGCAATGGGGAAAAAATATTAAAAGACAATTAATAGGGGGGTAGCTCAGTGGACTGAGAGTCAGGCCTAGAGACAGGAGGTCCTAGGTTCAAATCCGGCCTCAGACACTTCCCAGCTATATGACCCTGGGCAAGTCACTTGACCCCCATTGCCCACCCTTACCACTCTTCCACCTAGGAGCCAATACACAGAAGTTAAGGGTTTAAAAAAAATAAAAATAAAAAAGACAATTAATAGGTTGGTAAGAACCTGAAGAAAATAACAGAATTAGAAAAATGGAAAAAGAGGTACAAAACTTCACTGATGAAAATTACTTTTTTAAAAAAGCAGAATTAAAACTGCAGGGAGGTGAAGCTATGTATAAAGTTCATTAAGGAAAATGATTCCTTAAAAATTAGAATTGGGGAAGTGGAAGCTAATGACTCATGAGACATTAGGAAACAATAAAACAAAGTTGAAAGAAAATGTGAACTATTTCATCAAAAACATAACTGGCCTGAAAAATAGATCAAAGAAAGAATTTAAGACATCAAGAAATTATCAAGGAAAAATGGCCTAGAACCTGAGGATAAAAATAGAAATGAAAAGACTCCACTGATCATCACCTGCAGTGATTCCCAAAGTGGGCACTACGGACCCCTGGGGGAGTGGTGATGGCCACATGTGCATTTATCTTTCCTATGAATTGATATTAAAATTAAAAAAAATAAATTTCCAGGGGCCTAAGTAATATTTTTCTGGAAAGAGGGCAGTAGGCCAAAAAAGTTTGGGAACAACCACTGATCACCCGAAAGAAATCCTAACATGAAACCTCCCAGGAATATTATAGCCAAATTCCAAAGTTCCCAGGTCAAAAGAGAAAATATTTATTCTAAATAGCTTTTCTCCATGACAGCTGAGCAACAAGCAAGAATTCAGAAATATGGTGAAATATATCACTTGTCAAAATAGAATTGGATTCACCTATCCCTAAGAACGGGTAATATCGTACTGCATAAATAAGAAATAGCACCCCATCTTACTCTGGTCATGTTTATGGTTTGGGGAATTTTTTGATATTTGAAAAACTTAAATAAATCTAATGTTGTGAGTCTGTGAGCTGAAATTTAGAAATTTATTTTGAGGTTAACAGCAAAATCTCATAAATTACACTAAATTAATTGAGCTCCTTTTGTAAGCAGCCAAAGACTTTTTAATTTCATTGAAAGTCAACAATATAAGTGTTAACTTTCAATTTATAAAATAGTGTATATGTAAAGCATCAGTTCCTGAATTATTTCCCATTCAACAACAATAACAAAAAAATAAATTTGAACCTATGGTTTCACTGATACTGGGAACTCCAAATGATAAAATTTCTATAAATGCAGATGGACACTTCTGAAACTTACGGAGTTAAATAAAGCTGGTAATGCTTTAAGAAAATGCAAAAGGACTCAGTTTCATATTTGAGAAAATGTACCACTGACAATTAAAAGCTCTGCCATTTCATAGCATTGTGAACTGTGAAAAGTCAAATATAATCTCTCGGCACATATTTCCTCATATGTAAAAATTATAAACATTTCCCTATATCTGAGTTATGATAATCAATTAAAGCAAAACACATAAAAAATATTAAAATCCTAGAAGACTATAAAATTTATAATTTTTAATCTAACCTAGATGGATTAACTGATTGAAGATTAGAATCACAAAAAAAAAAGATTCTCAGGTCATGTACAATAAAAATTTCTTACAATAATATCTCTAACAAGCTGTCCTACCCCACTGACTAAAGCCAGTATTAGAGAGTCACAGGAATTCTGCTGGGCAGCCCATTAGATTCCATTGTTAGAAAGCAAGAATTGTTAGAAGTTGTTGTCCTGTCCTACCCTCCCCACCATCACCCTCCCTCATATTAAGCCAAATGCTAAATCCACAACTTATATCTTAGTTCCCTGGAAGTAAATTAAACAATTCTTCCAGAAGATAGCACAACAAATACTTTCTGATAACTATAATACTGACAAAACACCATAACAACTAGAATTTACAAAGTCCTTTTAAAAACATTTTATATGTTATTTAACTTAATCTATTATTATCCTCATTTTAGAAATTCTATTTTAAAGATGAGGAAAGTGAAGCAAAGAAAGGTTAGGTGACTTGATCACGGTCTCAAAAATCATAAATGTCTGTGGCAGAATTCAAACTCAGTTCTTCTGAATTCCAGTTTAACAATCACTAGGCTACCTAACTTCTTTTCCAGGCCAAAGATCCTGTTTCTTCAACCAATTCTTTTATATTTGCAGTTCTCTTCATCTTGGTTGATCTCTTCTGGACACAGTGTAATTTGACAATATCCAACCTAAAATGTGACACTTAAACATGTCTGACTATGTATCACCCATCAATACAGTAAATATAACTATAACCCTTCCTCAATCAATTCAATATGCCTCTGATAATGCATCTTAAATCTGTTATTTCTGTTATACCTCTCTAGACTGCAGTTTCCTTATCTGTAAAATGAGGAAGTTGGACATTGATCTCTGAAGTCCCTGCCAAATCTAACATTATACAAAAGGAAATTCATCCATCATCTTCTCCCTTGACCAATCAACCAACAAAAATTAAATGCTTTACTATATCCCCCCAACTGACCAGTGCTAGAACACACATTAAAAAAAGGCAGTCTATGCACTCAAGTAGTTTACAATCTACTGTGAAAACATGAATAAATAAGAATAAGCAAAATGGTTTCAGAATACAAGCGGGGGGGGGGGAGGGAGAGTAGAAGGGGAAAGAGCATGAATTATGTAACCATGTTAACTTTTCTAAAAAATAAATCAATAAATGTTTTAAAAAATCAAATTCTTTTTAGTCTTTTAACATTCAATTCAAAGTTCTTTGCAATTTAGCTTCAATTTACCTTTCCATCCTTATTTCATATGCTTATAATAGTAGCCAAACCTAAAGTACACATACCCATGTGATCTCATCCTGACCACCATATATTTCGATATTCTATTTGCCCATGTCAGAACTATACTCCTTTCCAAATGTTCAAATATTTTCCTTAAAAGTTCAACAAATGTGCTTGTTCTTAAAGGAAGGCTTCCTTGATACCACCATTAAGCAAATCATCTCCTCTTCAAATTTTGATTCATGTATTTACTGGCTTTCTATTACACATTTGACACACATTTTTGAATTTTTCCTGTTAGTCAATCTACTTCTCTTTCCACAAAGCCTTATTTTCACTGCACACAAAGATACATTCAAATCTCCTTACAGAGACATGTCTACTCCCCCTAAAAATGTTTGACTGCATATTTTACCCCTCTTTAATTCCACTAGCTTCATTTCCTCAAATTTAAGTAAAGGTTTGGTTATCCTCAAATCTCTACTGGCCCAGTACTACAATGTCCTCTAGTAAGTGTTTAATAAACTACCATACTTGAAGTTTCCCATCACCTTTCTAAATGTCCTAAAATCCTGCGCTAAAAGTAAGCAGTACATTCCCCAAATTGACAAATGGTCAAGGGACATGAATAGTCAGTTTCCACATGATGAAATCAAAACTATCAATAAGCATATGAAAAAGTGTTCTAAATCCCTCCTGATTATAAAAATGCAAATTAAAACAACTGAGGTACTCACCTCATACCTAGCTGATTGGCTAATATGACGGCAAAGGAAACTAATAAATGTTGGAGGGGATGTGGCAAAATTAGGACACTAATACACTGCTGATGAAATTGTGAATTGGTCCAACCATTCTGGAAGGCAATTTGAAACTATGCCCAAAGGACTTTAAATGACTATCTGCCCTTTGATCCAGCCATACCACTGCTGGGCCTATACTCCAAAAGAGATAATAAGGAAAAAGTATTGTACAAAAATATTTATAGCCAAGCTCTTTGTGGTGGCAAAAAAATTAGAAAATGAGGGGATGCCCTTCAACTGGGGAGTGGCTGAATAAATTGTGTTATATGTTGATGATGGAATACTATTGTGTTCAAAGGAATAATGAATTGGAGAAATTCCATGTGAACTGGAAAGACCTCCAGGAACCTCCAGGCAGAGCAAAAGGAGGAAAACCAGAACACTGTACACAGAGACTATCAGTGGCACAATCAAATGTAATAGACTTTTCTACTAGCAGCAATGCAATGATCCAGGACAATCCAGAGTAATTTATGAGAAAGAACACTATCCACATCCAGAGAAAGAACTGTGGGAGCAAAAACACAGAAGAAAAACATATGATCAATCAGGTAGTTCAAAAGAGATATGATTGGGGTTTTGATGTTTAAAGATCACTCTACTGTAGATATGAATAACATGGAAATAGGTTTTGGACAATGATACATGTTATACCCAGTAGAACTGCAGTGTCAGCTTTGGGAGGGGAAAGGAAAGAGTTGGGGGATTTCATTAATCATGTAACATGGAAAAATATTCTAAACTTTTAAAACTGTTTAAATAATAGTAAAATAAAAGTAAGCAGTATTCATCAAAGACTGAATCTTGAGCAATGTTGCAACATGGTTCAGTGGAAAGAATGCTGAAAGAATGCTAAATCTGGAGTCAAAAAGTTAGGGATTCAAATCCTGGCTCTGCTGCCTAACATCTGTGTAACCTTTTACAAGCCCCTTAACTTCATTAGAGCCTTAGTTTCTTCATCTGTAAAAATTAGGTTGGCCTAAATGGCATCTAAAGCAGTTTAAAATTAATTCCCAAAGATAGGTCTCAATTTTATCCCACAAAGCAATGAAAATTCCCATGAACTGACTCATTACCTGTTCCTACTTGCTATTCCATCTCAAAATTCACTAGAATTATTAAGACAGTAATTTGACTAAAAATGAAGCAGTATATTCAGTATAATCAGTACTGTCAGACTAGGCTAATGGGGGTCTACCCCAGGACCAATGAGACAGAGTTGTGTAATGTAATGAGGCTTTATTGTGTGTGTTGGGGAAGGAGGGGGGGGGGGAGGGAGGATGGTGAGGTGGGTGACATGCTGCAACCTGTAGATGGCTACAGTCTCCACTGGAATGGAGAAGGGGGACATCTTTTATAGGGTGGTGGTTTGGGATTAGGTAATCTGGATTGCCTCTTTTGGGTAAAGTTGAGATATCCAGATGATTGGATAGCCCTAAGGGGGTTGGCTTTGGGGGTAGGGACTTGTGGTTCCCAGGTTTGTACAGTCCTTAGTATGGGACTGACAATATAAGTACAGAACATCAATCCCTCATGGATTTGTCAGGTCACAGCATGGGAAGTAACAATGCCCTATGAAGCAGAACTACTTGCTTTGTTCTGGAGTGCGCGCGTGCGCGCGCGCGCGTGTGTGTGTGTGTGTGTGTGTGTGTGTGTGTGTGTGTGTGTGTGTGTGTGTGTGGTGGGGGAGGGGAAGCAGACCAATTAAGTACATGAGATAAGAGCAGAGGAATTTGATGTAAACAATCTAGAAAGAGAATAAGAAATAATAANGTGTGTGTGTGTGTGTGTGTGGTGGGGGAGGGGGATGATTTCAGTAGGGAGTGGGGAAGGGGGGGGGCGCTTTGGTCCCAGGATCTATCATTACATTCCTATCTTCTGATTTATTCAAAAATAAAAAATCGAAGGGGCAGCTGGGTGGCTCAGTGGATTAAAGCCAGGCCTAGAGCCTGGAGGTCCTAGGTTCAATCTGGCCTCAGACACTTCCTAGCTGTGAGACCCTAGGCAAGTCATTTAACCCCCATTGCCTAGCCCTTACTACTTTTCTGCCTTGGAAGCAATGAGCAGTATTGATTCTAAGACAGAAAGTCTTAGGATTTTAAAAAAGAAAAAGAAAAAATTGGGGGTGTGAGATATGACAGGGGGAGAAGGGAGAAGGGCCATGAGTCCAAGGGGAAAATGGGCAAAAGTCTTGTTAATCAAACTGCTTCCTGCTGAAGAAGGGTCGACTCATTGGGTTTCTCATGGTCTCATCTGCATCCCTTGGTCTGGATTGGTGTTGGAGGTTTCTGGAAAGGCCTCAGTAAGAGAATATTATGGGGGAGGAGCAGCAGAGCAAGGATATGAAGAAGAGTGGCAGGGAGAACAGGAAAGGATAAGAGATTAGAAGAAAGGAACAGTGAATACCATTTAGGTTTCTCCATTTCATGTAAAGTGATTAGAACTGGAGTTGGAGTACAGATACTTAGGTAAGTAGTAGAACATATCTGCTATGCACATTAAAATTTCAGGGGCTTCAATTACCTAATTACCTAACTGTATAGAATATCCTACTTTTTGCTTCATTATTAACAAAATTTGCTATAAAAGAATAAAGCAAAAACATAGATAGGATCTCATAATGCTAAATGGTACCAGTTCAAGACTAGTAGTTGTCATATATATGTACACACATATAGTTCTAGATGCCTTCAGTATCAGAGATTGCTAGATCTATTATTTTCATCATTTTCTTTTAATAACCAGAGAAACTCTTCTCTCCTCCATTTAACATCTAAAAGCACCCACACCACAAACTTTAATAGGAAATCACTAAGCTTATCAAACCCCTTCTGTCACTTTCTGGTGACAGTTCTCATTTCCTGAGTATCAAGAGGAAAACAAAATAATTCTATTCACGTACTTCAATGTTTTCCAATTCTTAAAAAGTCAAGTCGCAGTTTCTCTAATGTCTAAATCTTTGCTGTTTTAAGTGCTTTCCCTTCTGTCTTATCAGTGGGAAAAGACATCACTAGCAAGATGTTTCTTCATTGTCTAAATCAGTGGTTTCTAAAGTAGACCAACTTAAGTGGCTCACTGGGGGTATGGGACCATTTTAAGATCAGTCCCATCACACCCATGAATAATTTAATCACCAGATGTTTCTAACATAATTCCACCACCTTCTTCACCCATTATCACCAGCATTCTTAACTACTGCCAACTTAGGTACCAAATCTTTCTTTTTCTGCATCTATGATACTAAAGATAGCTAGTTACCCCCCTAAACTTTCTCTATCAGCTAATCCAGGTTATAACCACTACCCAATAACAATGGGAAAATTCATTACTTCTTCCCCCAGATCCAGAACAGTGGTTCATTTATTAGTAAGCTGGAGTCATCTCTTCAGTATGTAAATTCACATGCTTTTCTATCTACAATGATTAGATTATCTGAAAAAAATCAATTACTTTTTTAAAAAGTAGGTCTGCTTTATCCCCAGTCAAAAGGTTTTTTAAAAATTAAATACTCATGCTTACTAAGTTACATTAAACATTAACTAGTTAAGTATTTGTTAAACTACTTAGTTTTAAGAGAAGAATGGGGAAGGGGTAGAAGGAGAAGACAAAGAAGAAGACAAAGAAGAGGAAGAAGAAATTCAGCTTTGCTGATAATGAATATAGGGTGACATGAGTATCCTTATTTGGTCCATATGTAAAAGTTACCTGTCATATATGTCATATAATTAATAGTAATTTTCTAAAATTAAAGCAAAAAGTATACCGTAAAAACAAAAATTAAATTAAAATAGTTTATTTCACTTTTTAATTTTTTTTATATTGTATATATTTCAAAATGTGCTAACATGTTGGTACAATAGTATAAGCATATAATTGCTAAATACATATAATGGGTATAACCCTAAATTTTGTGCTGAGAGTAGAGACATGATTAAAAATTGGTCTAAATTTTAATATAAGTTCTTTTTAACAAAAAATATATATGAGAAAAAGAACATCATTAGGAACTGATTATTTGCAAATCAAATGAAAATTTCTATTCCTTAACTTTAGTATATTTGTTTTATAGAAATGAGGAAATCCAATTTTGAGCTAAAAAAGTCTTAGAGGTTGTCTAATATTGATCCCTTTCCAAATCACTTCAAAAAGGTTAAATAACTTCCCACAAAACACATTTAGGGTAGTGGCACGGTCAAGATATAAACCTTGCTATTTGGAACTTCAAAACCAATCTTCACAGTAGCTCCACCAAACCATGTAATAAAAGAACAAACTGTGAGAAGCTATTAGTCAATTTAAAATAAATAAGCAGATTGAGAGCCAGGCCTAGGAGGTCCTGGGTTCGAATTCAACCTTAGACATTTTCTAGCTGTGTGATCATGGGCAAGTCACTTAAGCATCACTACCTATCCCTTTCTGTTCTGTTCTTCTGCCTTAGAACCAATACACAGTATTGATTCTAAGATGGAAGATAGAAGTTTTAAAAACTAAATAAAATGAAAAACAAATTAAAATATCTTATACTGAAAATAATAAGTCAATGGAAATTTATTTAAATATTTAAAATCATATATATGTATATATCTTTTCAAAAGAACATCATTACATTAAGGAACTTATGCATACATTGTATTTTTCCTCAGTTTCCTATTTTCTAGGAATATTTACAAAAGAAAATATTATCATGTATGAGAAATTCAATTAGAAAAATTATTTAATATCTGAAGGATATTACATTCAGTATTTTATCAATAAAAATTAATTATCCTTCTTAATGCTTTTGTACAATTAAATTACCATATTATATCAATTTATCAGTATTAATCAGACTAAAACACTGGGCTTAAATAAATACCTAAGCTTCAAGTTCAGTCAAAAAAAGACAGTTTATCAAAGTAAGTTAAATATAATTCAAGTATTAACTATTAAGGAAGTTAAATAAATTCCATAATGACTCAAAGATGTTTATCAAAACCACCTATTGCCATTTTGAAGGAATTAAAAAATAAAAAATAAAAAAAAAAGGCAATTTGGCATCCTCATGACACCTCATATTCATTCATTCAGTTTCATTAGATGTTTGGTTGTTTGTGTGTAATGTACATATATACTGATATAAAATAGCAAATATACTTAACTTCATCCTTAGTATTAATGCCTAAGAACAGTATTACATAAAACTTACACAGAAATAAAACTGACAAACAAAGAGAAAGAAGCATAGTCAATTGAACTTGACCAACTACTTTACTGGTGAGCCTTTAATCTTTTAACAGGCTATTTGTTTTAAAGTAAGAATAACTATGGTACTTATACTTCTTTAGAATTTACTTGTAGTTTGAGCAACTTTTCTTTTTCCTAAATCCTCTCTGAATTACATCAAATTAAAGCCTAAAACACTGAGATGACAAGGAACCTAAGCAATTTAGGTAGACAAGCCTTGAAATAATATTGTGATCAAAGTATCAAGCAGCCTAATAAAACCCAGGTGGTTTAGGCTTATCATACATGGTCCTTATTACCTTAATTGCCTTACTTAATTGATTTCCTGGTGTCAGCAAAAGTTTCTGTTATTAATTCATCTAGTTGTGGGATAGATTTTTATCCAAAGAAAAGCTAAAAGACAGAAAAGTCTCATTTTAAAAGTTTTAGACCTATAACCACAGATGATAAAAACCAACATGGCTGTGTATTATATTTACTAGCTATATCAGGTCATAAGGGCAGATAGGTGCACAGGGGATAAAGCCCTGGGCCTAAAGTCAGGATAATCAAATATGGCCTCACACTAACTAGTTGTGTGTCTCTAGGCAAGTCACTAAACTCTGTTGGCCTGTTTCCTCATCTATAGAAGAAAATAACAGAGCATTCCAGTATCTTTGCCAAGAAAACCCCAAATGGAATCACAAGGATTTGAACACTACTGAACAACAAGAAATATCAGGCCATGTTAATTACAAAGAAGGGAGCAGATGACTCTTGTTTATCATGGCTTTCAGTGGGCTAATAAACTTACACCAAAAAGCTAATGACACACATAAAATAAAACTTTGGGCAAAGTTATAAACTTGACGTGTAAATAAGAGACCAATCCAATGATAAATAAGACCATGTGGTGATTTTGCTATCCAATCTCCCTTACCCATCATTCAAATAGTGCCCAAGGTATAACTACTAATTCAAACACTTTTTGTTACAACTTTCATTATTTAGAAGACTGTCTTTCCATCTATGCACTTCTCACTATCTTTCTCTTTTAAAGAGTCAAAAATGTTTAAAAGAAAGAAGTATTTCTTAGGAAGTCTGTCTTACAAAATAATCAAGAATGGTAAAAATGCTGAGACCATGGCTCTTATTTTGACACTAATAAATTTATCAGAAGTATCACACAAACAATACCAAAAGATCAAATTTAAAATTACATACAGTGGGGACAGCTAAGTAGTTCAGTGGATAGAGAGCCAGGCCTGGAGATGAAAGGTCCTGGGTTCAAATATGACCTCAGTTCCTATCTGTATGATCCTGGGCAAGTCACTAAGCCTCAATTGCTTAGCCTATATCCCTCAAACCAATACTTTGTATTGATTCTAGAAGAGAAAGAAGGTAGGGGTTTAAAAAAAAAAAAAAGGTTGGGTTTTTTTTAATTATACATAAATGTTAGCAAAAAAAAAAAAAAAATTAAAATACCTCAAACCTGACTCAGTCACTCTCCTGGGTTTTAGTGAACAGCCATCATATATCTATCTCTATGTTTGAATAAGGAAAATTTACACAACTGTACTATAATAAGACATAAGGTTTTGAAGACAATTTGATATTTTGGTCCTAAAAGAGTCACCTTCACTGCTCAAGTATTCTAGGAGTGGCACCCAGTGTTCAAATAGATTTCCCTTTTCATATTCTCTTCTTTCATTCTGCTCTCCCAGATGGCATTCACGGCAGATTGCTAACACTGCACAATGTACCATTTAACCATACTGTGTACTTGGTAAAGTAGGAAACTTGCATGACAGGCTTTATCGGTATTGTCTGATTAAGTCATCTGAAAAGCAATGAAAATTTCTTCAATTCCAGAAAAAAATGTGCAATTTAATCAACCATATTTATAGTTAAGCATATTAAGTCATCTAGTAAAATCATTATTTGGGATGCCACTCAGTAGTATTTTAATACAGCAACAGAAATTATTTTTTTCTGAAATTCTCAGCTTTACTAACAGTGTTCAAATGATTTTAGTCCATCACGTGGGGGCAGTTAAGTCTCACAGTGGGGAATGTACCAGGCTTGGAATCAGAAAGACCTACAATCAAATACAGTTTCAGAGATTTACTATTTCTATGACCCTGGGCAAGTTATGTAACCTCTGTTTACTTCAGTTTCTTCATCTGTAAAAAAGAAATACCTCTCAGGGTTGTTTTGAAGTCAAATGAAATAATAATTATAAAGCCGAGTGCAATATGCCTGACACATTGTGCTATATAAATGTCAATTATTAATGGAACATGATCTAAATGATGTTGATTTATAGAATTTAACTGGGATCACAGCATCTGAACTGTTGTTATGTGACAGTTAAAAATATCCATTAAACAGTACTTTTCTACCTTAACAGCCACAATTTTATTTTATTTAAGACCTATAAAAATGTTCAAGATTATTGCTACTTCCTCCCAGACTATAGACCATAATAACTTCATCATATTTCTTTCCTTAATGAGAAATCTTTTGGTTTTCTTTTTTTTTATCTAAATCATAATTCATGAAAATTTTGGCATTTCAGCGTAAAGCAACAATTGTGCCACTGGTAAATAAGCACATCAAACATATAGTTTTAGCAAGTAAATACAAATAAAAATATTAGACTCTATTATTTTATGCAGATGCCTTCTGGAAGAACTGAGGAAATGTAATGGCAGAAATATATCAAGTCTAAACTTGGTAATGAATTTTAAGTCTGGGTCCTAACAAGATACCAGAGCATCACCATTTGTGCCTCTTACTGCCCCTAAAAGATTCCAGGAGCTAAGGTATTACCTGTTTTTTTAATGTCTCAAAGCAAAACAGAGTCCATGAAAACCTTTAGCAACCTCCTCTTTCAAAAGCATTAGTTATTTGCAAGTATTTATTCTAAGCTAAATTTTAATACAGATGGTCCCAATTTTTGTGACAAAAAGTGTTCTTGGGAGCACAAAAAGGCACTTTAAATTGGAATAAGCACACATACATCTATTTAAACATGTTCAGAAACCATAACCAAGGAGAAAGTAGATTAATATTTGAAATCTTTATAGCAACAGAACCTCAAGAGTGTCTGATAAATAGAAGGTACTTAAAAATGCTTGGGGAATTGGATTAAGAATGATATATCTGTACTATGGATTACAAGAGTGCCTGGGACACAGTAGGCACTTAAATGCATTCAAACTCGATGATGTTAAACACTTTTGAACTATTTAAGCACAACATAAACTACTATGTTCAGGAAATGAGGTACAAGTCTATAAAATGACAAATCAATGAACAATATAAATGTAAAACAGTGAAAAGGAAGCAAGCGGTGCCCATAATGAAAATTGCAGAAATGTAAAAATGCAATTATGACTGATAGAGAAGCCTTGAGCAGGCTTTCATTTAATGTTCATTTTTCTCTGACTCTTAGTTAATTGAGAGATTTTAAAGGAGAATTGAGAAGACATTATAAGAATAAGAAGATGGAACTAATAACTAGATTCAAAATGCCTCCTAACTTCAGTCTGAAATGTACCAGTATTCTAGGAAGAATGTGACCAACACTGACTTGTTAAGTTTCTTCCTGCAGCTATTTATGAATCCTAGAATTATACATTAATGGTAACTTGATTTAAAAAGCTGCTGGGCCCTACTACCCTTCGAATAACTCAGCTAGGTGACTCAGTAGATTGGGAACCAGGACTAGAGATGGGAAGTCCTGGGTTCAAATGTGACCTCAGACACTTCCTAAACTGTAACCCTAGGAAAGTCACTTAACCCCCACTGTCTAGCCCTTATCACTCTTCTACCTTGGAACTGTTACTTTAGTATCAATTCAATACAGAAGGTAAGGGTTTTTATAAAAAATAAAATAACTAAGTAGTTAAGTCTATGACAACTGGATAAGAGTTTTAACAAGTTCAATTTTATCACCATGTATGATGTCAGTGTTAGGTTGAAATTTAAAGTTCTCTTAAGGATGCCCTAGCAAGTCAATGACTTCTAGTGAACTGATCAATTAAAAAACAATTCAACAAACTTTTCTTAGTTGTGTGAGATTATAACTTCAATAAACACATTATTATCCTTATGAAATAATCAAAAGTTGATTGGGATTAAATAATGAACATCTCTTTGGTAAACCAACTCAACTTTTTAAATGCTATAAGAATTTAGCTAAAAGTTATGCATTTTTAAAGACTTGGTTTCCTTAAATCAGTATTTTTTTTTTAAACCCTTGTACTTCAGTGTATTGTCTCATAGGTGGAAGATTGGTAAGGGTGGGAAATCAGTATTTTTTTTAAAACCATAAGTAAATAAAGTGTAAGTGAACTACATCTTTAGAAACATTATTACCTACTTAAACCTCGCATATTCACATTTTTCAGAACCAAGAACAACCTAAAGATACTAAACTGGATAATTTTATTAGTTCTAAGACTGTGCTTTCGATATCTTGGGCCTAATCACAAATCCTGACAGAAAATAATTGAACCGGAGATACTGGCAAATGTGCAGTGATAAGTGGCAATACTTTAGATCAGAACTAAGAGGAATTGAGACTTTAAAATTTCAGGTTCTATTCATCTCTCAGGGAAAATGTTCCCACAGCCCAGATAGCCCAAGTGAAGCTGAAAACCTACCTAATTAAATCTAATTTTTTTAAAAAAATTGGGAATGTTTCCCAAATTATAAAAAGAATGCTTCCTTTAAAAAATAATAATAAGATTATTATGTATTTGCCACCAAAGAGCAACTGCCTAGAATATTAGATAGCACTTTCTCTAGAATAAAAAGCTAAGTCAATATATTTACATACAACTTTTTGGGAGTGAAATTTCCATAAAGAAAGTAATACACAACTGGTATCAGTTTCTAATGCAACTTCTGTAATATTTGTCAAACTTGGTCGTCTACAAATTCTTTGATGACAGCATTGCAATAAATTACAGAGAATTTACACACACATAAAATAATTTCCAAACTAGTATCTAAGAGTATAATTCACAAAGCCATCATTATGCTATCTGCCTGACATAAATCATTCACCTGAGGTTTATAGCTCCAGTCAGCACCAACCCCATCTTAATAGATATTATATAAAATCTGAATTTTTAAAATAGTTCTTACTGTAAATATAGGCTGCACTTCTAAGTTTTTGCCTACCTGAGTTTTTGTGGTGTTTTTTTTAAGCTCTGAAAGAAACCTCATTTTAGGGATACAGTCTATATTTGTATTGAGCCAATATTGTAAGTAATGCCTCAAAATGTCTACAGCCAAAGTTCAAATTAACAACCACCAAAAATTGATGGCAAATTAAAATTAAGCACTGATTTAAAAAAAAAAAAAAAAAAGATCAAGGGAACAGCCTGATATTTCTATTACCTTCAGTAATAAGATCATTGTTGTGCTATTTCAGATCTTATTTTAAAAGTGTGACCTTGAAGTGTTTATTTGTATGCACTTAATGATATACATACAAATGTGTATATGTAAATTAGTTGAACTATAGCTGCAATATCACTTGAATAAAGTCACTACTTTGCCAATTCTATAAACTCAAGAACAGTAATCGCTGTACGTTTCTACAAGTGCCACTGAAATAAGTAGGGGAAAAGACTGAATCTTAAAAGTATATTATATCTGGAGTGAAAGCAAAAGAGAGAAACTACCACACTAATTTGAAAAGCTAGGTTATAAATCAAGTAGTGACATCAGCTGAAATTTTAAGCACTGTTTTTCTACTCTTGTCCAAGAAGTCATCTGAAATTTACTAAATAAAAGCTAGAGTACTACCACAAGAAAAGGGATACAAACCTCAAACCTGTCCCTCCTTCCTTGCTTTCTTTCTAAAAGGAAAGTGGAAACCCCACTAAAATGGGGTAGCTAAGCCATGAAGTCAAAATGGCACAAGCAATCCCAAAGAGAAAGAAGCCTCCTGAGCTATGAAAAAAAATCACCTTATGAGAGGAAAAGCAAGAACTAAAAAACTTCTCTGAAAAAGACAACAGGCATAAGTTATAGATTATAACTATGTGAAAGAACTAGCATAATTAACTACCAAGATAACAAATAAGAATATCTGCCAACCATTCTACATAATTTAAATAAATTAGGACATAGGGTAGCAAAGAACCTAAACCTCAAAACAGCTAAGACAACTTAAAGGAAATAAAAATAGTAATGATCTGTTAAATTGTTCTTTGATTACATATAAAATTAGGAATTTTTAAAATTTAGCTAAAAAGCAAGTCAATTTGCTATTTAATGTACTATTATCTTAAGAGAAATGAGAAATCACATAAATGTTTAAATTGTTCTCATTCCAGAAGTTAAATATGTATATATTTATAAGTATAAAATCTGAAATTCAAACTGTTGGGAATAGTAATTTAAGGATTATATCTTTAGACTTTAAAACCAGGAATTCTAAATACTGCTTAAATACTATATCCACCTGTAATTTTCAAATCTTAAAGTATTATTTTAAGTCTACTCAAAAGTTGAACAGGTTTTATTTGGATTCATTCCAAACCATAGCACTTAAAGTTTGGGGACCAAGAGAGGTTATAGTATAAAACTCTTTAATTTCTTTAAGCAGAAAATCTTTTACCTTAACCACATTTTCAACTGCAGATCCATATCTGCACACGCAATTTTCTAATTTAAAAAAATCAAAGAAAAAAGTTTTCCCCCTAAAAATATATGAAACAAATTATTTTCCTATTTTCAGATCCTATACCATAAAACAGAATGAAATATATTAAAATATCAGAATGAGTTTTCTTTACACATAAGTTTTAGTTCTTATAGTCTAGTATATAAATATTTTATTAAACTAATAGGTTTTTTAAAAATAATCAAAGACCTCTGGGTAATCAGAATAACATAAGCAAAGTAAAATCTACCATTGTATTACTGTAAGCTCAGTTGAAAAAATAAATCAATATATGGGAAAAGCTTAACATCTTCAAAATACTTCAGTGAATAACAATGTAATTACAACACCCTGAAGATTTATAAATCCCTACTTGTTTCTTTTTAAATGTTAATTAACTTAAGTAAATTCTTTAAATAAGGTTGAGAGTATCAGTTCAGTTAATTTTTATAAACATAGTAGCTGATATTAATGTTATAATAGGATTCCTTTTTTTCCCCAAACATAACAAAAAACTGATGTGTTTTTTTATTTGGCCACCTGAGTAATAACCTCAATTTCTCTAAAATAAATGTTGGGAAATTTGTAAAATGAGTATAGAGAAGCCTACAATCTAATGTTAAAATCCCAAGTAACTAACCAAAACAGTGTCCATTATATCTGGAAATAGCAATGTCAGTGTTTTGTTTTGTTTTGTTTTGTTTTGTTTTGTTTTGTTTTTTGCTTGGTTTTGCCAGGCCACAGGGTCAGAATTCCCAGGACTGTTTTCCAAATCAATTATTCATAAATTCAGTCTGCTAGGCAAACAGTAGTGCACCACAAACCCCTATCTAGCAGGCCAATTATTTGTGGATACTTATTTTGAGAGAAATCTGGAGTTTTTAGTCATATAAGTAATTATTTGTGATAATTAATTTTTTTAATGAATCAATGAGTCAAAATTCCTTACCAAGAGTTATATTAAAGCAAAGAGCATTCAAGATTTGTGACTTGCTATCCAGTTTTAATTACATGCATAGGCTTCTCCTTTCCAATATGTTCTTTATTGAAGAGAACTTTTAAATTTTCAAAACTCCTATATATCTTGAATGTTTCTTATCATTTCTTTTCTCTTAAAGGCATAACTCAGAAAAAGTGGTATTTGAAAAAAAATCTATCCAACAAGATGATGAGATAGCTGTTATATTATAATAGTATGAAATAATTAAGAATAGAAAATAACATGAAATGATTCAAATCACTTATATTTCTAAAATAATTAAGTCGCACTGGGTGAAGAGAATAAAGAAAAGTAAAGATCTCCAGGTTTTCTATCCTCACAGCTTAGTACTTATAACCCAATCATTCTAGGATTAAATAGCTTACATCTCAATCTAATCCAAGTGATGGCAACAACTTTAACCTAAATATTATAAAAATTTTTCTCAAATCTTTTCTTTAGTTCCAAAAGTTTTACTCTTACTATAATCCTTAAACAAACTAAAAGTAATAGGAAAGTAAAGCATCAAAAGAAATAAGTGATTAATTAAAGGAATTCAAGCTGTTAGCCAATGTTTCATCTAGATTTTATTCATGTAGTCCTAGCCTCTTCTTTACTCCCAACAGAACAAATTTTAACACTTTGAGATATATATAAGAAACATACTACTTCTATTGTTAACAGCATTTTCTCTACCAGTTTGACTTTTTTTAAACCCTCAATATCGAAACAAAAAGGATGTCAGCAATATATTTGCCCTTTAAATAAGTATGTATATATAAAAAATACTTTGTGTAACAACTGCATACCAGATTTTAAATTTTTTTTTAAATTAGTTATTAGACACTGATACACTGAAGAAACAAGCTAAAAACTTTAAAACCAAAATTTCAACAGGCAATACCTATTAATATGCAGACTGAAAAGGTTTTACAATGCTTTTCATGCTCTTTTTTAAGAACCTATTTAATGTATTGCATGAAAGTGCTAGTATAACATATCAGATTATTTACTGTCAGGACAGTGGGGGGAAGAGTATCTGAATCATAAAATGTAACAATTTTCAAAAATTGTTTTTCGTGTAATTAGAAGAAAAGAATCTATTTAGATTAAGTCAAGGTTCATTCATTTATTCAAACTGGATACTGACCAAAACAAAATCCAAATCCATCTGTCCTCTTCCCCTCCCTCCGCTCCACTCCCACCCACCTCCCCCACAACACCAGCCCAAAAAACAACTAGTGTATAAAAATTATTTATTTTGGTCTGAAGCTAATCATACAAACTATAGTCTTTTAGTACCCGCAATATTAAAAGTTAGTAAAAACAAGACAGTGAATTACTGGATCTATATTTAATTCAGTGTACTTTATAACATTTTAGAAATTTAGTTGTATAAAACAATATCTGAATCTTATCAGATGAACATTTTTTCCCCTTTTTGTAAACCTCAGGTTGCATGTCTGAGAAAACAAATTAGTCCCTGGTTCTTCTAAGCTTGATAATAGTGCCCCCTAATGGGAAATTTAGTATGAGTTCTTCAACCAATTTTTATACCAAATATTTTTTAATATAGCCAGCTTTAAGTCACAAAAAAATGATATCTGCAAGTACCCTTTTTTTTTAAAATGAGATTTAAGGAAAGCCAAAATTACAAGACAAAAACATGCCGAGAATCAGTTGGAACTTGGAAAAATACATGCAACACTTTTTTTTAAAACTTGTGCATCCATCATAAATACTAACAGCTCAGAACATGTTAAGAGTTAAAATCAGCTAACAATTCTTGTGTGGAACATACTATGAATTCAGGTTGCCCTCCATGAAGCACTAGATCTGAAGGGAGTATACAGTACAATGCCAGACATAAGCCTGTGATCATAAGCCAAAATTTTAACCATTTCCTTCTTTCTCAAGGACAGCCTGCACAGTGAAAAGAAAGGGGCACACAATTGGGGTTAGAAGACCTAGGTTCAATTACCAGCTCTGTTATGTACTAGCTGTCGGACTTCAGGAAAAATCACCTTCATGGGCTTCACTGAAGTAACTTGATTTGTAAAATAAGGTTACTGCCATTTGATGACTTCTAAGGTCCTTTCCAGAACATTCCTACTTGATCACTTTGAATTCTGTGGCCTCTTTCCCCAGACATCATATCAAGAGTTAAAACAAGTATTTTTTATCTCATTTATATGTAAAAACAAACAAACTACTCCTAACTACTTAGTTAAATTATGAAACCACAATACCCAAAAACTACTGTCAGTTAAAAAATCTCATCTGGATAACCTCTGCATATTTAACCTACAGACACAACATAAAATCATTGTTATTGGAAATGAGAACTATTAAGACTTACTAAATAACAATGAAATATTAATCCAAATGAAGCTGTCAAGAAAGAGTATTGGGGGCAGCTGGGTAGCTCAGTGGATTGAGAGGTAGGCCGAGAGACAAGAGGTCCTAGGTTCAAATCTGACCTCTTAACACGTTCTAGTTGTGTGTCTGTGGTCAAGTCACTTAACTTCCATTGCCTAGACCTTACCGCTCTTCTGCTTTGAAATCAATGCAACACAATATTGATTCTAAAATGGAAGAATGGGTTTTTTAAAAAAAACATGAAAGGGAAAAGGAGGCTAGAATATGAAAGACTTTGAATGCCAAATAGATATTTTATATTTGATTCTAGAGAAAATAGGGAGCCACTGAAATTTACTGAGTGAGCAACCTGAGCTTTTGAAAAATTACTTTGGCAGCTGAATGGAAGATGTATTAGAACCCACCAGCAAGCTATTACAATAGTCCAGTTCTCAGGTGATATGGGCCTGCACTACAATGGTGACAGTTTCAGAGAAGAAAGGGACATAATTCAAGAAATGTTGCAAATGTAAAATTGACAGACTTTGGCAAGTGATTGGATATGGGGAGTGAGAGAAAGTGATGAACTCAGGATGACTCCTAGTTTGTGAACCTGAGGGACTTTACAGTAAGAGGATCCTGGAATTATGCTAAGAAAATAACAAAAATGTCCACATCTTCTTTAACTGAGAGATAAAAGACATAAATGGTCCACATACTGACAAATATTGAAATAACACTTTATATAAGTAGAAAAGAACTAACAACAAAGTAGTTACTGATCAATTAAAGATGGCTAAACAAGTTATCTTACATGAATATAATGAACTAACATTACTATGCTGTATGAAATGATGAATACAAAAAACAGAGAAAAGCACCAGAAATATTTAAGTGAAATGATGCCATGTAAAATATGTAGAACTAGTTATATATATATATATATATATATATATATATATATATATATGCTAACAA
>NC_058130.1:662357195-662365469 GCF_016433145.1 Gracilinanus agilis
TATATATATATATATATATATGTATATATATATATATATGCTAACAATATAAATAAAAAAACTGCAAAACAAATGACACTGAATGCTATGAAATTACCATAACCACAGTAGTTCCCAGGGACAGATACCTCTTGCAACACCCTTTGCAAAAGTGAGGGATTATTGGCATAGAACACTAGACGGAATGTTGACAAAGTTTTTCAACATGTTCGTTGGTTTCACTAGACTATTTTTTCCCTCTTAAAAATTTTTTTTTCTTGTAGGAAATGGCTCTCTGGGAGGGAGAAAGGGTTACATGAAAAAATTTAAATTTAATTTTTTGAAGATAAATGGGAAGAATTCTATGAGGAAGAAGCCACATTGGTAATAGAACATTTAAAGTGAGGCATCAATAAACTTTTGTTTAAAAAAATAAAAGCTATGCTAATGAATGACTAAAATTTCCCTTTCCAAATACTAACTATACCAAAAACTTACTTTTGCTTTAAGGGAGAAAAAAAAGGTCAGAAAAAACTAGCTTTGAATTTATAAATACAAATTTCTAAAAGGCCCCAAAATAATTTCTGCATTTAACATAAGTACAGAATTTGGATTCAAAGAACCTAGTTGAATTCAAACCTTGGTTCCATCACTTATGATTTCTGTGAGTCTGAAAGTAGCTTTAACCAACTGTACTTCCGTTCCCATCCATAAAACAAAGGGAGTTTGGCTCCACCACTAAATGTATAATCCTTCCAGCTCTATGAAAGTGAGGTTATGAATGCAATAATTGCAAGCCATTTGGAAAACTCTTGTTTTCCTTCATTTCCCTCCTCAAAATTTCTATATAAGCAGAGTTTATGAATTGTAGAGAGTGATTCACACATTCAAAGATTTGTTACTGGGAGGTATCTTTCAGGTCACTCAATCCAATCTTTTCAATTTAAAAATGAGGAAATTTATGTACAGAGGTATTAAATGATTGCCTAAGATGAAACAAATGGTGAGAACTGAAAGGAACTTGTTATGAACCTAAGACCTGTTTCTTACTAAGATGACTGAGTTTTAAGTAACTATATCCATACAAGGAAGATGAGGTACAAAAAAGGAGCTCCATTTTTAAGGGGATGGAACTAATAAGTCAGGTATAACTGCTCCCAAATTTAGGGTTTTATAGAATTACCCTTTTCTGTCTGCCACCTAACTCCTGCTTAGTAGTTGAAACAATTTCTACAAACAATTGTAACTGCCATTGTGTGGACTTTCATTACTTAGTGACCAAGCAACTACAACTGCATTCTCATATGATAGCGTTTCATCTGTGTGGTCATTTTATAGCAAGTCATTTAAGTTGGCTCTCCCTAATATACTATAAACTCCATAAGGACAAAATTTATATTTGCCCCCAAAACTATAATGCACATAATGATGACTAATAAATATTATGGAAATGTTACACCCTAGTCCTTTAACTATGGTGAGATTAAAATGAATATATGCTACATATTAAATTCTTTAATTGGCACCTGAACCTCTTCAATCAAATTTTCCAATTTGTTTGGTCTATCTATGTGTTCATTTGATGAGTATTCATGTACTTAATAGATAATCCCCATTTTAAAAAAATATACAACATAGTCCAACAACTTTCCATTTGCATGAGAAGACAGGAAAGTAAAACCATTAAACAATAGAAGGCAGGATAGTTATTCTTAAGACCAAGGTACAGACACAGAAGGGGACAGTGAAAACAAAGCAAACACACACAAAGGATAGTCATTCTTGTTTGTAAGACTAAGTGCCAAAACAAGTATATTTAATATCAGACTCTAAGTATAACTGTGTATCATATCAGTACTTAAAACACAAAAACTTAAATTTAGGAAACTAAAAAATTGCAATTTCCGGGCATACAGTGCTCTGCATTGTTTTCATATATTTTAGTTCAACCAATTTTTCCCCAAACTCTAATTTGCCAGGTGGGCCAGGTACTATTATTTCATGTTACTGATACAGAAACTGGAATTTGGAGAGACTCAACAACTTGCCTAAAATCTACATAAGCAGAAGAGACAGATTCTGAGTCCAGTTCAAATTTACATTTTTTTTAAGTAATGCTTGAAAACAGCTTTGTTATTTCCCACTGACTCTTCCTACCCTAGGACTTTCCTCTGTAAGTACAGTCCAGCAAAACAAATCACATTACTGAGGTCTGAAAACATTAAACAAACCTCATTCCACATCTATACCCAACTATATCTCAGATGAAAGAAATCACAGCTTCACCATCAATCCTCTTATCAGAATTTCTGTCAAAATCCTTTCATGTTCTTTTTACTTTTTTTTATTCTGAATTTAACATTATAAAAGGGAACATTTCCAATA
This sequence comes from Gracilinanus agilis, assembly GCF_016433145.1. Lineage (NCBI taxonomy): Eukaryota > Metazoa > Chordata > Mammalia > Didelphimorphia > Didelphidae > Gracilinanus > Gracilinanus agilis. Next base: position 662,359,560 of record NC_058130.1, read on the forward strand.
CTGAAATCATTATCTTTCCACATCAATAATTCCCTCTCCCTAACACCTCTAATATTGTCAAGAGTACCACCATTCTATTCCAAGTCACCCAGGCTTGAAACCTCATTTTCATGTCCTGACTCAGAGCCCTCCCCCTATAATCCACTGTCACCTTATCTTATCAAGTCTACCTACACAGTATGCTTATATCCCCTTCTCTACCCTAACACTGCTACCATCATTGTATAGGTCCTCATCACCACACCTAGTCTACTATTAATATAGTGTACTGGTTGGTCTCTCGGCATTAAACCTCTCTATCCATGATTACCTACTATTCTACCTACATTATCTACTCATCCTCCATTCAGCTGTCAAAATGATCTTCCTAAAAAAAAAGACAGCTCTAACCCTGTCAAATTCTTCCCAGGTCCTTCTCTATCCCCATTCCACTCCAAATCAATTAACTTCAGTGGTTCCTTATCACATCTAGAATTAAATATAAAATAGTTTAACCTGACTTTCAGATCCATCATAACTTGGCCCCCTGTTGCCTTTATAGTCTTCTTACTTTTTAAATTCTCTCAGGGCAACACCGCCTCCCCATCTCTGTGATCCAGTGATACTAGTCTTCTTGCTTTTCCTAGCACAAGACATTCCATCATCTCCTAATTCTGTAATTTTACCTGGCTGTCACCCATGTCTAGAATTCATTCTCTTCTCCTCTCAGCCTCTTGACTTCCTTTAAGTCTCAGCTAAACTCTCACCTACAAATTTCACTTTTCCTGATTCACCCTAATGCTATGGTCTTTCCTTGGTTGATTATCTTCAATTTATCTTGTATATATCTTATATGTACATAGTTGTTTTAAATGTTATCATTATGACTTCTCTGTGAGCTACCTGAAGGCAAGACCTATCTTTTGCTTTTCTTTGTGTTCCCAGCTCTTAGCAAAGTACATAATAAGTTGAAGGGGGGGAAAGGGATTTTGATTGGTTGAATATCTTAAAAGGTTAGGTAGCCAGGGAACTGAATAATTATCAATTCCCAATTAAAGAATAATCTCAAGTCAAAATTACTTTTATGGAAGTTTATTTACAAAATATAGGAGAGAATGGAAGTAGAGAGATGAGAAGAGGGTAGAATAAGAGATTTGTATTCAAGTCTGAGCTTTATTCTGGCAGAGCTCCAGAGGCCTAGCCAGAGCCAAAAAGTCAATTAGCAAGGGTTTTAGCCACAGGGGCTTCTCCCAATCAAGGGAGCCTCCCAGAGGCTATAACCTCCTGGGAGGTTAAAGGAGTCAGCTTTTTCATTCACCATGTGTAATTCTAAGAGAGAGATTTAAGAGCAGTCTCACCAAGGTCTTAAGGTCCCAGGTCCAGGTCACAAACCAGAAGTGCTCCTTCATAAGCACTTAAAAAATTCTTGTAGCTTACATATTTAATCATTTTTATGGTGTAAAAATATGTTATATTCATTTGCCAATTTAATCTGCCATTCTGTAAGTGATAGGCATTTCATAACAAGATCTTATTTTCTTTAATCTCTTAACCCCTGCAGTTTTGTTCAGCCATTTCCATTGTGCTGACTCTTTAGGACCCCATTTTGGGGTTTTCTTAGTCAATATAATGGGTGGTTTGCCATTGCCTGCTCCAGCTCATTTTAAAGATGAGGAAACTAAAACAAACAGGGTTCAGTGACTTGACCAGGGTCACACAACTAGCAAGCAAGGACATATTTTTAACTAGGGTCTTCCTGACCCAAAATCTATCACTCTATCCACTCCCTTACAATTCTTCCCTTTCCCAGATATTGCTTGTGTCAACTTGAAATCTAGAAACCCCAAGTTTGACCTTGTCATATGAGAAGTTTCTCCAGGAAGGAGATCCCAGACTAACATAGACTTTAAGATATTTAGTGGTCCCAGCTAGGTGGGGCTAGCAGACTTAATCATATGTTAAGTACCCTTTTGTCCCAGTTGTTTCTCCCATTATATCAAAGTCTTTTCCCTGGTAAGCCCAGCCCTGGGCAGGGATCTTTCCCTTTTGTGTCCATAGTAAAGCATCAGCCTCTCCCAGATAGTCCCGGTCTAGTACTTCTCATTTCTTTGTGGCCATAGTAAAGTCAACCAACTATACTCCCCGTCCCCAATTTTCCAAGAAGTATCCCCAAATCCTATAGTGCTTTTAGAGCTATCATCTCACGCAGTGATACTCCCAAGGATACTGAGCCAGAGTGGCAGGACCTTCAGCTCTGTGTGGTTTGGGGCTCGTGACACTGTGTGTAGGCCTAAATACTGAACACTATCCCTCTCTTAATTAAAGACTAAGTTTTTCTGATTATTTAATAGTTCTGTGTTTTTTCCAAGTTAACACCTACTGTATGTCCACTTGTGTATGTGTGTACATGACTATGTGTATATGCATTCATACCCTCCTTTGATTCAGTAAAGGTGAAATTCAGGAGACAGCTACTTTGGCACACGTTCCATGTTATATAGTCTTCTCACATATCCACAATTATAAGAAATAACAAATGCTACCACCTTTATGAACTTCTTTCTTGATCTTTTCTTATATTAGTGAATTCCATGTTTGTTCCTCTCTTCAAATCCCCATACCAAGAACAATATATCCCACAGTTCTATTTTTTTTTTTTAATTTAATTTCCTCTCATTATTTTGCAGACATCCAGGTTGTGAAGGAACCTTTGTTTCTTCTCCATCATTAGAATATTAGCACTACAGGACAACTAGTTGGTTCAGTGAATTGAGAGCCAGGCCTAGAGACTCCTGTCCTAGGTTCAAATCTGGCCTCAGATACTCCCTCTGTTATATAACCCTGGGCAAGTCACTTAACCCCCACTGCCTAGCCCTTACCACTCTTCTGCCTTGGAACCAAATTATTACAAGATGGAAGGTAAGGGTTTTAGGGAAGAAAAAAAAAAAAAAGAATAACATATGCACAAGATACAACTCCATACTGTAAGAAAATATAAGTAAGGTAATGGGGTCACCAGGGATATTACAATCAACTAAGTGGTTTGTGGGAACACACTCTAGGATTTATGAGAGACTGGACCAGGGTGAAGAGACCAGAGTTTACTGGATTTCCACAGGAATGGCAGTTGATCTTAACTGTCATTCAGCTTCTACTAGACCAGAGTATAGTAACAGGCTAACAAGGTAAAAGGGACTTAACAGCTTTAATTATGTTAGACTAAAAGGTGGGAAAGGATTTCTATACTTAAAATCTAAAGGATAAAAGCACAGGGCAATGGGAGGACTTATTCTACTCTTATCTAAGTGATCTAAACTAACAGGGCCCAAGGAGCTGTAAATGGAGTCTCTGGGTTTCTGCCTCAAACCTGGAACCTGCCAGCCTTGAGTACAGCTAGGACTTTGTGGCTTTGGGATTCTCACTGCAATCCACTGATGATTTCTGGATGCCAGGAGTCAAGATGATCTCAAGTACCAAGTAGAGAGGGTTCTGCTTGAAGCACTGTCCTCCAGTTTTCAAACTTCTCTTCCTCTCTTGGTTCTGTAGATTTATCCTTTTGCTAGATGCCACACCACACAGGATCCCAGGGGAAATCAGGAATCAGGGTGTCCTTTGCTCTGAGGTCTCCCAGGCTGGCAACAGTTTTGCCCACCACTAATGGAGTCCACACTCAGGGCTCAGACAGACTTCCTCCTCCTTCATTCTAACTTGGAATTCCAAGCTCCAGCTCCTTCCTGCTAGGTACATCTTAATTCCTAATAACTAGCTAATTTCATCTTACTCATAACAATACAAATATTCAAATAATTTGCCTCTCCAGCTTTCTCCAACTCTACTCTTTGTACTTCAAAGTTCCTACTCAACTCTGGGTTTTGTTTTTTTCATCAGAAATACATGTAAGTTCTATATTCCATTAAAAATCCATTTTTCTCCCCTCCAAGATTCTACTGAGCTTTGCAAAGTTAGTTATTCTAGGTTGTAAATTTATGGTTTTTGACTCTTAGAATATTGTATTACAGAACCTCCTCTCATTTATCACAGAACCTGCCAGGTTTCATGTGATTTTGTTCCTAGATACTTTAACTGCTGCTTTCTGGATTTTTTTCTTTGCTAATGGAATTCTGGATTTTTTGCTATAACATTCGTAAGACTTTTCCTTATGGATCTTCTTCCAGGACATAATCAGTTGACTTCACTTTGCCCTCTGGTTCTAATAAGAGAGTTAGGTAGTTTTCATTTATGATTTCTTGAAACATAGTGTTCAGGTTGTTATTGGTTTTTTTTTTTTTTTAATCAGTTTTCAGGGAATACAATGATTTTTTAATGAACTTTCCTTGATCTTTTTCCAAGGTCAGTTCTTTTTTAAACAAAATTTAGGCTTTCTTCCATTTTTTAAACTTTTGGATTTTATTCAAATATTTCTTCTTGTTGCATTTAATTGTTTGAATTTTCAAAGGGTCTTACTTGGATAAAATTTATTACTCTTCCAACTGATTTATTCTTCCAATTCTCTTCCATTAGATAATTTATTTCATTATTTTATACTTTGCTTCATTTCTTAAAAGTATTTATATACTCCCTGCAAAAAAATTAGCTTTTTGCTTTTGCGCCGCCATTATAGTTATTAAAGAATTACTAAATTGAAATTGTGGACATTTGTGGATCTACAGGAATTTAGAGTGGTCAGTTATTTTCTGCAATTTACTCATGTCCTATTCTCAGTTTCTAAACACACAAAAGTATGTCCTTCCAACCCCCACTTATGGATGGGATAGTAGACCCCGATAAACCTCAACATGGAGCATCTTTGTTTCTATGCCACCTCCCATCCTCATATCCCCAATTCTAATCTTTGAAGTAGAAATCTTCAAAGGCTCTCTATGGTATATCAAGAAGGACTGATAGGAAATTCAAGAACCCCAGGGTCTAGAATATTCCAGTCCAAATACTGCCAAGAATATTGGCATACCACATTGGTCACTATAGCTTCTGACCTCCATTCAGTCTCCAACTGTCTTGATAATTGGGGGGGAGGGGGGGGGAGGAGAGTCCTCTACTCTGTCTTTAGCCATTCTCTGCTGCACTTTGAAGATACCAAAGGCACTGGCTATTCTAGCTTTTTTATAGTCTGTGAGCTTCTTGCTAACTGTACAATTCTGGTGTATGAGAATTTATTTACTGCTTTTGCTCACTAGATTTTTGGTCATTATTCCAGTTGGTTTTTTAAAAAATAGGATATAGGAACTAGGTCATCTGCCTCATTTAAAGCAGTCATTTCAGAAGGAGAAAACTCAATGTACATTTTCCTTTAAGTTGTATCCATTGTTTAAATTATTTTCCTGGTTCTACCTATTTGACCCTGTATCATTATTATTTCTTTGGGCTCCAAAGGATTGTTATACTGAAGATCACAGTTTATTCAACTATTCCCTAAAGAGCATTGTTTGTTTTCAATTCTTTGCTACTACAAAAACTGCTTCTACAACTATTCTTATATTACTATGGCCTTTCTTTATAAATCTGACCTTCCATATACCTGCTAGTGGTTTTGCAGAGTACAAAAGAGTATATTTATACAATATAATGACTTTAGTATAATTCCAAATTTTTTTCTAAAACTGAACAAATTCACAGCTACACTAACAGTTAATTAGTTTGCCTAATGGCCCCTCAAACATTTGCCATTTTTGCCAAAGAAGATGTGACATCTTAGCTTTTTTTTTAAATGTAAATTCTCTATTGTTTTGGAACATTCTTTCATATGAAAAGTTATTTTGAAAAACTACCCACAGGAAAGCTAGGTGGATTGTGAGAAAGAAAGACCTAGAGACCAAATCTGACATTAGACACTCACTAGCTATGTGACCCTGAGCAAGTCACTTAACCCCTATTGCCTAGCAGTTTTATGGAAGGTGAGGGAGGGAGGGAGGG
>NC_058130.1:662368072-662405825 GCF_016433145.1 Gracilinanus agilis
ACTCACTAGCTATGTGACCCTGAGCAAGTCACTTAACCCCTATTGCCTAGCAGTTTTATGGAAGGTGCGGGAGGGAGGGAGGGAGGGAGGAAGGAAGGAAGGAAGGAAGGAAGGAAGGAAGGAAGGAAGGAAGCTTCACATGAAGTTATTTTCAAATATTTACTACAAAGATTTCTTCCCAATTAACTGCTTCTTTTCTAACTTTAGATGCATGGATTTTGTTCGTAAAAAAAGCTTTTCAATTTTTTTTTTGTAATCAAAACTTTTCACTCCTAAACCCGTTTAATTAAGAATTCTTTCCCTAGGCCAAAGTTATACAAAGTACCTTCTTTCATGCTCATTTTGAAATAAATTTTAATACATTAATTTTAAATGCTTTTAATTATTTAAATTAAATAAGTTTTAAATTAACTTTTGAATATGACCTTTTATATTCAAAGTAAGTAAGCATTTGGCTTATAGATTTTGGAAGATTGTCTAAATATAATTTTTGCTAGAATGCATTCCAGTTTTTGCAGCATTTTGTTGAAGAGAGTCCTTATCTCATCAGTTGGTGTTCTTGAGTTCTTGAAATGAAACATTGTTCTACCAGGTTTAATTGCTTCTGGATCCAACTTACCTAACCTAGGCCTTTGATACATTTTTATTTTTAACTAGTACATCCAATGTTCTTTTTAGAATACAATGCTGTTTTATTTCAATATTTTCTTCATCCCCTAGAAAATACTTCATTTAATCTCCTTGAGTCTCAGTTTCCTTATCTATAAAAAAAGAGAGAGCTTAAACTATCTTTAAGATTTAATCCATCTCTAAAATTTCATGTTTCTGCTGTTATAAAATGGAGGGATAGATAATAGAGACTTTTGAAAGGTGGATTGGATTTGGTGGGGGAGAAAGCACACTCTCACCCACAGGCCTCTGTGTAGGTGCTGCTGGCAAAAGGCTATGCCTCTCCTCTCCTGACAGGCTTGCTAAACTGAGCCTGTCAGCTATCCCCTTTTAACAGTTGCCCAGACAGGGAACCACTGAGAAGTTATATGTGTAGTTACCCTCTCTAATTCCTCAGGCTGGGGTTGGAATAGTTATTGATGAGGTCTATTGATGCTTGGTGAAGATCTGACTTCATAACTGACTCCCCTTCCCAAGGGCTTAGATACATTAACCACTCAGGAAAGGTACTTGGTAATAAACACTATATTTGATTCTAATTAATGGGGTTAGGAACAAGGGGAAGGATGGAGGATTTGGGAACTAATGATCAAGCTCAGGAGATTGCTAGATCAGGTAGAGACTGGAGGTTCTTCACCTTCTCACTAACTCTGGCCTGACTTGGCCAGAGCCAAACCAAAGATTAGGGAAGCCTATTGATGATCTTTGAATGACAGTATCACAATTCTCTCTCAGCTCTACTGACAATGATGGTAATTGCTCTCTAGCTCTCTCAATAAGGCAAGTTGGGTTGCAGGTACAGGACTACCCTCCCTCGACCTACCACCTCCCAAGTTCTGCTCCAGACTGAGCCACCCTGTGCTGTGCGTGGTGGGTATTTATAGGGTTGGCTCCAACTGACTTTTGCCCTGACTCCCGGCATCTGGGTACATTTCAGGGTGTTCAACTGCTGGTCTTGTCACTCAAAGGTGGTGTCCATCTTGTCCCAGAAATTCAATATAACACTGGTCACAAAAGTAGTCATCTAAGCTTCTTTGGTGAAGTTTAAACATAATTCAATTAAAAGAAATGAACTGGTTGGGTTTGTTTTGTTTTCTTTTGGGGGTGGAGGGGGAAGATGACAAAATAATCTCAAATTGGCCCTAAAAAACTAGGATATGAGATCTATAAAGATAAAGACAGCAATTTCTTCACCTGGGTGAAATAAGATAAAGGAGGATAAAAATAAAGCAGTCTAGGGATATCATGGGGCAAAGAATCTAATTCTAGGACTATGGTAGAGGAGAAAATTGCAAATAAATGGCAACTCTCTTATCTAACTTAAATGACTACATCTTTATTCATGATCCAGTATATAGCTCAAAGGAAAAGGACAACACAGAATAATGTGACACATGTAATTTACACAAATTTCAAGTGTTATCAATAAAAAAGAACTTGGGGAAAATTTATAGTTATTCAACTGATCTGTCTGTCCTCATGAACTATTGTCCTATATATCTTCTGTCCTTTGTGACTCAAGAACTCCCTGGAAAACCTCTCTCCATTTTCTCTCCTTTCCCTTTCTTCTTACTCCCATATAATCTGGCTTCTGATTATTCTTATCTTTCATTCCAATATTCCATTCTGATTCTTATCATTCCAACAAAAGTGCTTACCAAAGATCTCTTTAATTGCCAAATTCACTGGCCTTTTCTTAGGCCTCATTCTCCTTGACTTTCTTATATTCTTTGACACTTCATCATCCACTTCTCCTTAATACTTTCTAGGTTTTCAAGGCAACATTCTTTCTAGATCATGGCCTCTACCCACGAGTATCCCTCAGAGTTCTCTCCTGGGTCACCTTTGCTTCTCCTATTTTTATTTGGTGATCTTCTCAGCTCCCAATGATTACTGATCACCTCTAGGTTAATGATTCATAAATCTATTTATCCTGCTCTATACTCTCTACTGCCCTCCAACTTTGCATCTCCTTTCAGCTATCTCTAGGTGACACAATGGGCTGAGAGCCAGGCCTGGAGATGGGGTAACCTGGCTTCAAATCTGGCAGTTAACTCCCATTACTTAGCCCTTACAGTTCTTTTGCTTTGGAATCAATATATAGCATTGATTCCCAAAAAGGGGTTAAAATATATATATATATATGATTGGAGATGTAGACTCTTAGCAATCACACTAATGCAAATATTAATAATATGGAAATAGGTCTTGATCAATGACACATGTAAAACCTAGTGGTATTAATCTTTGGCTATGGGGGGGGGGGGGAGAGAACAGGACATAAATCATGTAACCATGGAAAAAATGCTCTAAATTAATTTAATTACTAATTAAATTAATTAAATTAAATTAATAAGTTTTTTTATTAAGAATATATGTCTACTAGTTATCATAAATTCAGCATGTTCAAAACCAAACTCTTCTTTTTTCCCCTAAGCCTTCCCCCTCTTTCAACCTTCCCTATTACTTTAGAGCAGTGATGGGCAAACTTTTTAAAAGAGGGGGCCAAAGGAAAGGAAATTCTCATCTGTCAGTCAGTTTCTAAAGCAACTCTTTCAAAGTTTCATTGTATTGTATCCTACTCACTGTATTCATCAGATTAGGAATGATGTCGAGGAGCTGGATAGAACATTTCAGGGGGCCACATCTGGCCCGAAGGCTGTAGTTTGCTCATCATTGCTTTAGAGGGTAACCCCATCCTCCCAGTCCCTGGGGCTAGTAACCCAGGGATCATTCTAAATTCCTCACTATCTCTTCCCCACCCCCCATCCAATCTGTTGCCAAGGCCTGTCAGTTTCACCTGTGCAACAACTTTCAATACTCCCCCTTCTCTCCTCCAACATTGCCACTACTCTGGGGCAGTTCCTCATCACTTGACACCTAGACTATCACAATACCCATCTGGTAGATCTACCTGCCTTCAACTCTCTCCCCAGGTCTAGAACCTTCTCCCTTCTTAACTCTGCCTCCTGGCTTCCCTGGCATCTTTTAATTGCCAACTAAAATCCCATCTTCTCCAACAAGTTCTATGGAACCTCTTAATTCTAGTGCCTTCCCTCTGTTCTAATGAGGGTTCTGGTCCTATTTATTCTATATATAATTTGCTTGTTTATAATCATCTGTTGTCTCACTTATCAGATCCTTGGGGGTAGGAATTGTCTTTTGCCTATTTCTGACTACCCAGCAATTAGCACAATGCCTGATACATGGTGGGTGCTTAGTAAATGTTTACTGATTATTCAAAGGTTAAAATAGAATCAAAATAATAATGTATGTGCTGAGGATGGGATGAAGAGGGAATATAGATAATGAAAATATTTGGGGGGAAATAGGATACACAATCCAAATTGTGAAGACAAGAGACTAGATCAGTACTGGTGAACCCAAAACAGAAACTCCCTACAGGCACAAATTGACTTAAAATTCAAGTTAACATTATCTATATATAAATTTGTTGTATTTTATTTTGCTAAATATTTCCCAATTACATCTTAATGTGGTCTGGCCTCCAGAATGTTGTGGTTACTGCAGTGCTCATATCCATTCCATTGTTTGACATATCTCTAGGCTAGATGATCTGATTAGTAAAGTATGAATTGCTAAACATGTTCAAGAAATAAAAATACCTGAAATACAAATAGATACTAAGTAATGCTATATAATAAAAGCATAGTTTAATGAACAGATAAGGATAACCTGTGATTAAAAATCAATACTCAAACTATTTACCTTCCTCCACCCATACAAAATAATTAAATTGCCATAATATGAAAGCTTTCCTTCTAAAAATGCTAGGAAATAACTTATTCTCCTAAATAAATAACAACCTCCATAAACCTTACAAAAGAGACTTATTTTAATAATAGAAAAGTAAGCTTCAGCCAGTCCTTTCCCAAATTATTACAAATACAAAGGTAGAAGAAAGTCAAATCAAGTTTTAATGTAGATCTTAAGATATACAACCCAAGCACTGATGTGTGTTGTTTTTTTTTAAACCCTTACCTTCCATCTTAGAATCATTACTATATATCCGTTCCAAGGCAAAAGAGAGTAAGAGCTAGGCAATAGGGTTAAGTGACTGGCCCTGAGTCATACAGCCAGGAATTATCTGAGGCCAGATCTGAACCTAAGACTTCCTGCCTTCCTAAGACTGGATCTTAATCCACTGAGCCACCTAGCTACCCCACCCATGTACTTTAATTTAAAAAAAAAAAACACCTCAAGAGGTTGACAAAAAAAAAGTGACATCAGATCAATTATTAATAATGGAAAATAAAAATCTATTGTGGAAAATGTTCTTGCGAACTCCATATCCCTTCCAATTTAAAAGCACTAAAAAGGCATCAGAAAAACACCATTACCTTCATCAAAATCAGCATCATCCTCTGTGTGCTGGGGAAAGGGAAAACAATTGGTGATTTCAAGTCTGTCTTCCACCACCAGACCCAAAAGTACTCCCTGGACAACTTCATTCCCCTGTCCTTCTTCTTGGTAATGTTTAATTATTTTCAAAACGACCTAAAAGAAACCATATAAATAGTTTTACAGGTATCAACAGAGTTCCAAAATATTTTATCTGAAAGAAAATAAATTAAGTAAACTGCAATGCTACTGAAATTCAGCTGATAGAAGCATTATATATATATATATATATAAGCATTTGATAGAATAGATAATAGAAGAATAGAATAAATTTAATATATAAATAGAATCATAAAATCATCATAAAATGCAATATAGGGGAGTTCACTGATAGGAGTACACTGATGGGAGTGCTAGACAAGAAAGGGCGAGAAGTTCTGGGAAGAAAAGAGGGACTGTGCGTGTCCTGTTTAAGCTAAATATCAGTCAAAAGGCTAAGACCAATTTTTTTTAATCACAGTACTGGAAAAATCGTCTAGTTCAAGGTTTCTGTCCATTAGTTTGGGAGCAAATTTTCACTTATCTCTATTACCTTTAGATATCAATTAACTACTCAGTTACTAGTTAGCTATTTAATCATTCATCTTTATCCTGGATTGAAATTTGAGGGAAGAAAAGGCTGGGGCATGCAGGGAAAGGCGGCAAAGCATGTAGAAGTTAACAAAATATATTTTGGCCACAACAATAATAGATAACTCCATATCACTTCCAAGATCTGGCAATTCTCCATTCTCTACCAGACAGTATGTGTTTGTATCTGGTAGAGGTGCAATGCTAGCTAAAGATCTGGGCTAGAGGACATAAGTTGAAATCTTCCCTATAATTCTTCATAGCTGTATAGCATCAAGGCAAATCTCTAAGAGTGAACTAAATCCTTAAGTTGAGATTGAATGATGATGAAGGAAGTATCCTTGTAGGACCTTCTTATATTGAAAAGTGAAAGTACTCATTCAAACAATTTAACTAGAAATGTATTAAAAGTTTTGTTCAAAATATCTGTTTAAAATGCTTATTGAGACAGTCCTGCCTAAGAACTACAGTAGGATCTATGGGGGAAAGTATTCAGAACTATTATCTTGACATGATAGAAAACACCTCCTCAGTTAGAGCAATGGCAAACCAGATCCTGGGAAGTTGAAAGGAAGTCAAGGACTCCTCTCCCATTTGAGGATTAGAGGCACCAGGGAGCTGATGGGAAGGTAAAACACTCCTTTCTTCTCTCCCACTCTAGTCCTAGTAGAAGGAATGGAGACTTCCATTTCCCAAAAGAGGCAATAAGAAAATAAGGCTATTGAGTGAGGAGATTTCCCCACAAACTAATGGGGTAGAAGTCAAGAAACGTAAGGATGGGTTCTCATATGGGTTTTGCAGGTAGGAGAGGAGAGTTATATGAGAAAGTAGAAAGGTGCCATTGATCAGCATGGTATTTTACTTGGGAGATTTTTTAGCTACAAAAAAGCAACAGAGCTTTTAGACCTTTAATGGCAATGTCCATAGAAACCACAAGATGGGGATGTTACCCCAATGAAAGCTGCCTCTCTGTGCAGTTCTTCTGTCAATACCAAGATCACAGAGCTAGAAGGAGCCATTTAATCCAATACTTTCATTTAACATATGAGGAAAGCAGGCCTCAAAGTGAAGTGATTTGCCCAAGGTCACACAGTAGTAGGTAGCAGAACCAATAAACAAACCTATTTCTTCTCAGTTCAAAACCTGTTTTTTCTCGAATCACATACTTAGCTGTTCTCCCTGAACTTCTTTTCTCCTCTGACCTTTTAACTGTGAGTAATACAGAAATTAAGATTTTTATTTACTAGAGTTGTTTTACATTGTTCATTTGGAATATTTCATACTTTTCTAAAAATATAAACTAATTTAGATTATCTTTTTTTCACTTATCTGTCTCTGGACTGGTTTTCTTTTGAAGGTCAGTGATCCCAGAAAGGTTATTAGTTATGCTAAAGGGGCCCAAGTTTTTTCTAACAGTGCATTAGTACTCAGTAATATAAAGAAACTAGAGAGAGCTTTCTTTGTGGAGGCTTCCTAAAATAGAATGGATAACATCTCAAGTACTTGTGAGTTTTCTATAACAGGACTTGACAAAACTCATACTAATGACCAGATTTTAAAACTCACTAAATATTTTCCTATCTCCATAAGCTTGCTTATATAATCAAAGCTATTTCTATAATATACATGAAGTTGCCACAAAAGGCCATAAGCAAACTGGCTAATAAGGTAAAAGTTGTTTTGAACTTTCTGTATTTTGCCTCATTCCTACTCCTACTGACACATTTTACAGTAATGTTTCCTAAAATATAGTCACCATCTTCTGAGGTTTGACTGTCCTTAGTTGGAAGTCTTAGCAAGGAATTCCAAAATGCAAGAAGTCAACCAGATATATCTTCTGAGATGATGCTACAAGAATTATTTTTATTCCTTTATTTTTCAGCATAGACAACTGGACATAGTATAAAGAAGTACTATGTACTTACTAATGAATATACAGCACCAGGAAGAAAACATTTGATTCTTTAAAATAAAAATTCATTAGGCCATTTCTTTGGATCTTCCTTTTCCCAAATGGTTGAAAACAAGAAGCAAAAAGAAATTATTATAGAGTAAAAATCTAGTTCAACAGAGGAAAAAAGATTAACAACTATAATCTTACAGATAAAAAAATCAAGTTGTAACTAGCCTAGAAAGATATTTATGAACTGTGGGACCTTGAAGAAACAAAGCAGTTTGGCTAAAACATCTGCTCTAACTAAAATGAAAAGCAAAAAACTTGGTTTCAGTTGGCAATAATCTCTAAGACTGATCTGTCAAGCTCAGACCATAAATTTCTATTTCATAAAAGATGCCCAGAATAATTGTATTTTTAAAAATTAACTTTGTTTAAAATGTTTCCAAAAATAGTGCTTTAAAATGTTCCCTCAAAGAGTCTAGAGAGCTTTGAAAAACTTACTCCATGTTAGGTTTTCATTACTTTTGATTTCTGACATTAATTTTACCAAGTTTGTGTCTAAGGAATGGAAATGTCATTGTAGTTGTTATTTTTTAAATGTAGCTAAACAGATCATGTGCTCTTTTTTTTTATTTTATTATTTATTAGAATCTAGGTTGGCTTATATGCTGAAATGTTAGTTATGACTGTTTCTAACAAAAAAGAACTTTGACAAATAATTTTTAAAGTCTATCCACATTTCCTAGAAAAACTAGAAGACTGGCTGAAAACAGATTTATACAATCTACTGCAATACACCCATATATAAAAGTGGCATCCAAAAAAATTTAAAATTATGCTTCACTACTGTAGTTATAGGGAGAGAATGAAGTCAGACATAAAAGGGTTCATAAATATTTTTATTAGATAAATATAAGTTTTTGCAAAAACAAAACTAAAGTAGTTAGAATGGCATTGTCAGTAGCAAAATAGATCTTTTGCAATAAATGCAAAGTTTAATAAGTAGTAACTATGATTCATAGCAAGAAATACTCAATTAGCTGACTGAATAATTGAATATGTCATAACAATAAGAATCAAGAAGTAATAGTAGAATGATATTTAGTTTATCTCCAATATTACTGGGTACTCACATAGTCCTCATATTTTCATAATCAGGATGTGACATAAAGAAATTGAGCAAACTTATCCTGCAGTTCCTACTGACATTACTATGACCTTGAGAAGGGGAGAGGACACAGCAGAGACCAAGATAAAAAGCCTGAGGTTACGAATCCTTCTATTAAACCAGCAAGGGGTCTTTGCTGCCCCACCCCAATTGGACATCAAAGGTATAAAAATCCCTAACCTATAGATAGACCTCAGGGTCTCAGACCATGGTGGGGTATGTCTACAGACTCATGACATATATGATTTGTGCACAAAGTCAGATTTTGCACATAAGTCCTTTGTCCAGTCTTTTTCTTTCAAGTTTAACATGAAAAATTTGTGGGGAATTCCCACAAATATACAAGCTATTCCAAAAGTTTTAAATGTAGTTTTAAGCTATTCAAACTTATTTAAGGTAATTTAGAGTACAGCTTTAAGCTATACCTTAGATACCCTGTATAAGACCAAAAGTCAAAAAAAAGACAAAACAGCTTTCAAAAGAAAAATTGCAAACAATCAATACAAAAACATGAACCAATGCTCCAAATAACTAGTGGAAATGCCAATTTGCTCCAAATTTTCTGCACATGCCAAGCAAACTATTAAAGATGATAAAAGAAAATCAGTAGGGGGCCATTGGAAGACAAACAGAAGTTTACTGTGATAAAGCAGTGATCTGAATCAACAGTTCTAGAAAACAATCTTGAATTATGTAGGAAAAGTGATTCAACTGATCATATCCTTTGACCTGGCTAATCTCACTACTAGGCATACAGCCCAAAAAAGCTACACAGGGGGAAGGTCTCATATTTAGGCAAATAATTATAGCAGCACTCTATAATAACAATAAACCTGAAATTCAAAAGATGCTAGGGAAGTAACAAATAGGGGGGAAATCTTTTATAACAAAAACCTCTTACAAAGGTCTAATTACTCAAATTTATAAGGAGCTAAATCAATTGTACAAAAAAAAAAGCAAGCCATTCCCCAAATGATAAATGGGCAAGGGACATGCATAGGCAATTTTCAGATAAAGAAACCAAAACTATCAATAAGCACATGAAAAAGTGCCCTGAATCTCTTATAATTAGAGAAATGCAAATCAAAACAACTCTGAAATACCACCTCACACCTAGCAGATTGACAGCAAAGGAAAGTAATAAATTTTGGAGGGGATGTGGCAAAATTGGGACATTGGTACATTGCTGGTGGAGTTGTGAATTGATCCAACCATTCTGGATGGCAATTTGGATGTCCAAAGGGCTTTAATTTAAAAAGACTGTCTGCCTTTTGATCCAGCCATACCACTGCTGGGTTTATACCCCAAAGAAATCATAAGGAAAAAGATGGGTACAAAAATATTTATACCCTCACTCTTTGTAATGGCAGAAAATTGGAAAACAAGAGTATGCCCTTCAATTGAGGAATGGCTCAACAAATTGTGGTATCTATTGGTGATGGAATACTATTGTGCTGACAGGAATAATAAACTGGAGGAATTCCATGTGAACTGGAACGACCCCAGGAACTGATGTAGAGTGAAAGGAACAGAACCAGGAGAACTTTATACACAGAGACAGATACAGTGTGGCACAATCGAATATAATGGACTTCTCTACTAGCAGCAATGCAATGATCCAGGACAATTCTGAGGGACTTATGAGAAAGAACACTATTCACATCCAGAGAAAGAACTGTGGGAGTAGAAACACAGAAGAAAATCAACTGCTTGATCACGAGTTGATGGGGGACATAGACTCCAAGGGATCACTTTAATACAAATATTAATAATATGGAAATCGGTCTTGATCTATGACATATGTAAAACCCAGTGGAATTGTTCACTGGCTATGGGAGGGGAGTGGGAGGAGGAGAGGGAAAGAACATGAATCATGTAACCATGGGAAAACATTCCAAATTAATTAAATACAATGTTTCAAATCAAAAAATAAAAAAAGCAAGACATTGATAAACTAGAAGGTTTCCACAAGAAGGCAAACAGGAGAGTGAAGACAGTATAATATGAGTATCAAAATATCAGTATCAAATGTTTCTCCTGTGAAAAGACATAACGAACAAATGAAACCTAATGTCTTCAAATATTTGAGGGCTGTCATGTGGAATGAGGATTAAGACTGGTTCTGTATGGCCCTCAAGAACAGAACCAGATAAAACCATTACCTCTCATCTTTAATAATGTTTATAAATCTTAAAATAACTGGAACATCTGAGAAGCAACATGGGATACATGTGGTACCTTTGTCTCTCACTGCTACTATAAGACCCTCCTACTGACACAATCATCTATCCTTTGAGGTTCATGCCACCCTATTCCAGCTGCCAAATGCTTTTCACTATTTTACAAATGTAATTTCACTCTGACATATTAATGTTGCGTAATGAGAATAAGCTCCAAATGGCAAAGATATAATTTCACAGTTATTAGGCAGTAGGAAAAAAGGCCAGGGTGGACAACTACTTAGCTGGGATTTAAGAACTGATCTGAATCTCTCATATCAACCAAGCTTGGAAAATTTATTGTTTTAGATCAGTTTAATTCCCAAAGAAACTGAAATGCTACAAAATCTCCCTCTAGTATATTTTGTAAAGGTTGTAAGAATGAGGCAAGCCCTGACATTTACTGATTTGTCAGGGGTATTTATACCATGGGGCCGACCTGGCTCACGGCACCTGGGAACATTCCGAGTCTTTCAACTGCTATCCCTGTCAGTCAAGGTGGCATCCATCATTTCCCAGAGTATGAATATAACAATAGGAATATCATTAGTGGGGCACGGGAAGGTCACCTTCAGGTCTGAGATATTGGTGGGTACCTGCCTGAGTGAAGGACTTTTGGCTTAGGGATTACCTGCATTCCCTTTCCTGCTGATACCCTACCTTCATCCGCAATGCCTGGTTGTTCCTGATTAAACACCCAAATATCTTCAAGATCAGATCTGCGTTTGGTTTCTAATGGAGACAGACTTGACTGGGAGGGAGTGCAGTACCACTGGCAGGCTGATCTCCATTTTGAACCTGACCCCCTGCTAGGAGAAGGGGGAAGTTTCTGTGCATCCTGACTGGCACCACCATCAAATCGGGATATCACTCACTTCTCCTTGAGGGGATAGCATTCTTTCAACCATTCTACAGTGGCACGAACCGGATCTTCCAGTTCCCAAGGGGATACCATTTTAGTCTCTCAGCAATAGGGGTGGCTGTGAGGGAGGAGGGGTCCTTCATACTTTACTAGCTGGTCCACAACTACACCCCCTATCCTCCTAAACATCGCCCCTTTTACAGGCAAAACCTAAATTTTCATTTAATTCTGGCTTTTTTAATGACTAATATGTGACCTTGAGTGTTTTCTTATTTGGGTAAGAATAGATCATTTTTCTGACACTGAACAAAGAAAAAAGTTATTGCCAGAATATAAATTTGAAAAACAGATCTGTATTAGTCTGAAATAGAACACATTTTATAGCTCAAATGGAATAAGGATTCCATCTCATAAATAGCTAAATCAAGTAATAAATGGGATTCAAATCAGAGCTACAAAGTTCTGATATGAAAGAACATAAAATTTTCAATAACAAAAAGTTGTACTTTGTTTCTGATATATATTGTACTACTTAAAATGTTTCTCTATACTTAATCAATGTAATCTCTGCAAAAGAAGATATTCAGTATCATTAGTGGTCCAAAATTAAGTTAAATGAAGTACAAATATGTAAGAAAAAGTGGAAGTAACCACAGAAATCAATAGGGTAAAAAACTACTATAAGTGTAAAAACATGGCAGAAAACCTTTCATGTTACTATCTTTCAAATTTAAATTGCTCAAAAGAAGTCATTTACTTGCTATTTTAAAAAATGTTTATCAGTACTTAAGGTTCAGTGACTTTAATTACTTTTCAACTTAAAACCCTCAGTTTATTTTCATCAACTTAAAGAGTCCTTTACAACTAGTCCTTCATGTATCTACCAAATCTACTTAATTCTAACCCAAATAGAAATTTTTCATTTTTTACCAATATTTTACCTATTGTTATAATTAGCTACTCAAATGATAATAATGTTAAGTTTTCCTCATATTAAGTTTCCATATTTACTGATTTGGAATATTACACATTCGTAAATATATGCTTAAAAAATAAATGGTTTACAATGAACAAAAATTAATTCCCTGCCTAGTGTTGTCTTCGCTTCCTTTTTCCTCTTTCTTAACTCTCTTTAAGTCAGGCTTCTGACTTCAACATTCAATAGAAACTGCTCTCTCCAAAGTAGCCAATTATTACTTAATTATCAAATCTCTTACTCTTCTGAAACTCTTCTTTCCAGGTTTTTATACTCTCTTAGTCTTCCTACACCAATTCACCACTCCTTCTTAGTATCATTTACTAAGATTTTCATTTGACTCACATCTGCTAACTATAACAATCCCTCCAGGCTCTGTCCAGGATCCCATTCTCCTACTATATATATTTCCCTTGGTTATATCATCCACTCTCATATAGTCATTCAAATCATCATCTCTATGCTAATGATTCTCAGATGTACTTATCCACCTCTAAGATCTCTCTTGACCATCAACTTCACATCTGCAACTGTCAACTAAACATCTCAAACTAAATGTTCCATAGACATCTTAAACTCAACACACCTAATAGTTATTATCTTCCCCTACAAACAGATCCTTTCCTCTTCTGATATTCCATTTAACTCTTTAGGGTACCATCATCCTCCCAATCACTCTGGTTCAAAACCTATGTTACCATCTTCAACTCTTACTCTCTCACCTCCCACATCAAATCTGTTGTCAAGAGTCCTGTCAATTTTAACTCAAATATACCCCTTTCTCTCCTCAGACACTGCCATCCAACTTGGTGTAGGACCCCATTACCCCACACCTGGAATACTGCAAAAGTCAGACAGTTGGTATATCTGCCTCAAGCCTCTCTCCAAACCAGTATATCCTCCACTCTGTCACCCAAGTAACCTCCCTAATGTGTAGGTCTGAGCAAGTCACACACACACACACTTCATCCCACACATAAACATATTCAATAAATCCCCCTATCACCTGCAAGCTCAAATATAAAATCCTTTGGCATTCAAAGCCCTTCATAACCAGGCCCCCTACTACTTTTCCAGTCTTCTCACTTATTGCCCTCATCTGCTCTGTGTTTTTGAGACACTGAGCTCCTTGCCATTCCTGAAACAAAGGGCAATCCATTATCTGGGCTCCTCACATTTTCAGTCCCCCATGCCCAGAATGCTCTCTCTCCTCTGCTCTACTTCCAGGCTTCCTTCTGTATTGAACAGGGAATCATGAATGAACAATGGACCCCTCCACTTAAATGAATACATAATCAGAGTCAGAAGCCAAAGTATAAGATGGACTTTATTGGTACCTTTTGTGAAAGGGGACATTCCTGGCTTTGGATGTCCAAAATGGCAAATGCCCTAGATAGCAAATTCATGACAGATGCTCTAATAGCAAAATGAAAATGTCTACATGTAAAACAGACCTTTTATTGTATTGCTGACACAAGAGCCACACACGCACACCTTTGTGATGTTACAGTTATTGAGTACATGATAATTACAAACCCCAACAGTTTCATTCCCCCATGCTTCCTTTCCTCCTGCTAGGATCATGGTGCAAAGTTTGAGGAACATTGACCTAAGTTCAAGGAGATACATATGCAAGGACCTCTGTATTCCTTGTTATCAAACACTCCTTCCTGACTTCTCCAGGACTAATGCCTGCCTCCATGTTCCCTGGACTTGTTCCCAAATTGAAGCTTTAGATAAACTACCCCTGCATTACCCCTCCCAATCATAATGAAAACAGGATGTTTAAGCTATGCTTCTTTACCACCACCACCACCCCCCAAGAATATTGAGGTTACAAGCCAAATATCATTACCCTAAGAATTCCACACATAATCCCATTTCATACACTTCAAATCTCAGCTAAAGTCTCTCCTTTTACAAGAAACTTTTTCTGATCCCTGCCTAGAAGTTAATTATCTTAAATTATATCTTGTTTATATGTAATTGTTTGCATGTTGTCCCCATTAGAATGTAAATACATTGCAATCAGAGGCTGTTTTTTGCCTTTGTTTCCCAAATGTTTAGCACAAGGTTTGGCACATATTAAATGTTTAAGAACTTATAGTTAACCAAAAATGTAAACGTTTTTAGTTCTTGACATAAAATTTTTAAAAGAATTTCTAGAACTTTTTAGAAATGTTCTCCATGAGTATTTAAGTCATAGATTTTTCTGTTGATAAGAGAAAACTCTGGATCAAGCAACTATCTTCTAAGAGTCTTAACATAACAAACAGATATAGATATTTCTAAGTTATTTGATCTGTAATAGGTAACCTCTGGGAAGAAGATGCTTGAGAGACAGATCGTTGGTTATAGAATTTAGAATTTACCCAGATGGCATGAGCCAAGGGCAAAAGACAGTTGCTACCACCACTATAAAAGCCCAGGGGCAGAAGACTTCAGGGTCTCATTTTTGAGAAGGGCTCGTGGGTGGTGAAGGGTGGGTAGGCCTATAGCCCAGCATATCCAGCATCTGTACCTGACTGTCTCAAATTATCAATTCACCTATTACTGAACAAGGCCGAGAGATAAACATCAACTCCTGCTATCAAGAAGAATATCACAATCCCTTCTTTTCACTTGGTCTAGACCAGTGATTCCCAAAGTGGGCACCACAGCCCCCTGGTGGGTGCTGCAAGCAATCCAGAGAGTGATGGCCACAGGTGCATTTGGGGGCAGTGAATAACAGTAAGGGGGCGGTGATAGTATGTGACAGGGAGCACTAAGTAATATTTTTTTTCTGCAAAGGGGGTGGTAGGCAAAAAAAGTTTGGGGACCACTGGTCTAGACCACTGCTGGGTCTGACCAGGGTCTGGGAGGGAGAGAAGCCTCTCCAGCCAGCTGCCAACTGGTTACTTATTAATTAGCCTAGTCTAACTCCCATAGAATTAGCATAGCCATTCCCAACACTACTTTCCTTATCCTGAATCCCACCCCTTTGAGTTATAGCATTAAAACCCTTTGAAACATATTTCAAGTGAGGACTGATATCATTCCACAAGCAAGTGAATAATTTCTGCCAAGGGAGAAAGGGGATTTTACCAAATCCCAGTCAGTCAGCATTATCCAACTCAATACCAATACTGTCCTTATTACAAACCTTTTTCCTCTAACCCAGTGGTTCCCAAAGTGGGTGCTACCGCCCCCTGGTGGGTGCTGCAGCGATCCAGGGGAGCGGTGATGGCCACAGGTGCATTTATCTTTCCTATTAAAATTTTTAAAAAATTAATTTCCAGGGGGCTAAGTAATATTTTTTCTAGAAAGGGGGAGGTAGGCCAAAAAGGGGGAGGTAGCAGTTTGGGAACCACTGCTCTAACCTAACACCAAGCAAAGTAACCAGAGGAGTTGTGTGGAACAATATACAACTCCTCACTTGATAACTTTGGCTTGGGCACTGTTTGTAGGGTCAAGTGCTTAGCTGAGCTGAACATTCACAAGCTCTGGTGGTTATCAGCGCACCTTGGTGGCCACTCAGGTATCCCTATCCTCACTCAGCCTAGATCCATTTACCATCAAGGGATCTTGCGATAACAGTAAGAGAAAAAGAATTTGAAGAAATCAGAATAGAAAATAAGATAACATGATAATCTTTTTGCAGACAATATAATCCACATATATGTGGAAAATCCTAGGAATTCAACTAAAAAGTTAGTTAAAAGTAAATTTAGCAAAGTAGCAGGATATAAAATAATTACATAGATCAACAGCATTTCTATATATCACCAAGGAAGTCATGAAAAAGAATTTTTTTAAAACCCTTATCTTCTGTCTTATTGGCTCCAAGGTAGAAGAGTAGTAAGGGCTAGGCAATGGGGGTTAAGTGACCTGCCCAGGGTCACACAGCTAGGAAGTGTCTGAGGCCAGATTTGAATCTAGGACCTCCTGGCTCTCAATCCACTGAGCCACCCAGCTGCACCCATGAAAAAGATATTAAGAGATATTCCATTTAAAATAACCATAGACTGAATAAAATACCTGGAAGTATATCTGCAAAAACAAATCCAGGAACTACATAAATATAATTATAAAACATCATTTATGCAAATGAAGTCAGATTTAAATAAATGGAGAAATATTCACTATTCATGAGTTGGCAGTCAATATAATAAAAATGACAATTCTACCTAATCTACTTATTCAATGACTTCCCAATTATATATAGATAGAGATATATATACCGATATATATAGAAAGTTGCGGTTGGGCTAGAAAAAAAAATAAATTCATTTGGATGCACAAAAGGTCAAGAATATCAAAGGAACTAATGAAAAAAAATACTGTAAAGGATGACTAGTAGTACCAGATTTTAAACTGTATAATAAAGCAGCAATTATCAAAACTCTCTGGTACAGACTAAAAAAATAGAAAGGCAGATCATGAGAACAGAAAAGACATAAATAATAGGAAAAGATTCTAGTAACCTTGTGTTTGACAAATGTAAAGATCTAAGCTTTCCAGATAAGAATTCATTATCTGGTAAAAATTGTTGGGAAACTAGAAAGTAGTCTGGCAGAAACTAGGTACAGATCAATCTTACACCATTTACCAAGATACGGTCAAAAAGTATACATGATTTGACATGAAGGGAGATAGATATCATAAACAAATTAGAAGAGCATAGAACATATTACCTAGCAGATACAAGAATTTATGAATAAACAAGAGATTGGGAACATTGTTAAGATGTAAAATGGATTACTTGATTGCATTAAATGAAAAAGGGTTTGTACAAATAAAACCAATGTGGTCAAAATTAAAAAGGAAGTTGAAAATTGTTAGAGGAGATGTAGAAGAATGGGTATATGAATACGCTGTTGGTGGAACTGTAAAACAATACAACCATTTTGGAGAGCAATTTGGAATTATATCCAATTTGTTAAAAAAACAAATATACCCTTTAAACCAGCAATACTCTTAGTAGGTCTGTTTCCCAAGGTGAACAGGAAAGGGCGGGAAAAAACCCTTTACGTCCTAAAATATTTATAGCATTTTTCTTTGGTGGTGGCAAAGAACTAGAAATTGAGGAGTGACTAAACAAATTGTAGAATATGATTATGATGGAATACTACTGCCCAGCAAAAATGGTGAGTTAATTTTATTTAAAAACATAGAAAGGGGGCAGCTGGGTAGCTTAGTGGATTGAGTCAGCCCTAGAGACAGGAGGTCCTAGGTTCAAATCTGGCCTCAGACACTTCCCAGCTGTGTGACCCTGGGCAACTAGACCCCCATTGCCTACCCTTACCACTCTTCTGCCTAGGAGCCAATACACAGAAATTAAGGGTCTAAAAAAAAAACAACTCCAAATAAATAAATAAATAGATGGATAGAAGCATGGAAAGACCTGCATGAAATTATGAAAAGTGAGATGAACAGAATCAAGAGATTATTATTATATACAGCAACAGAAATACTGTTTGAAGAATAACTATGAATGTCCAAACACCAGAGAAATAAATAGAAGCATAGTTCTATACATATTTTTTTTCATACGATACCTTCTCTAGTGCGGACCTGGGCAGGAGGAAGGAAGACTCTTCAGAACTTTAACATAACCAAAAAAAATTAACTAGCTAATTAAAAAAATAATAACTTCAATGCACTGATTCAATGCAACTTTTTGCTATGGTACATTTCATTTCTGCCTCATAACAACTATAAGATTAAAATTGATATCCAATAACTCTAAATATTATATTTATAAGATTTATTAATAATCACTTGAAGTAAAAGAAATGAAAGGATAAAAGCAAAAACCTGAGTAAAGCCAGCTTTCCTTGCCACATTCCATTCCAGGGAAAGGAAGAGAGAGTGAGGGGTAGGGTCACACAAAACTTTATCTCCAAAAGGTAAGGATATAATGTGAGAAAGAACTTGGGAAGCTGGGATTTAGAGTCCTGGGGAGAAAATCCTAATTACACAAACATATTGCTAGTAAAAAAGAGGAAGAAAATTTTAAGGTTGTTTATTAAAGTTACTAAAATAACATGTTGAAACAAAAGCCTTAACTATTTTATTTTTTCTTCTTTGACTCGGATTTGCCTAAGCTGCAATTTACCTCTACTTTTTCTACTCAAAGATTATTGCTGAGCATGAATTCTTGCAAACCAGAATACTAAAAGAATTTTTTGTGCTAAGAAAATTTGGATAGATTTTTCCAAAGGATAATATTTGATAAGATCCTTAAACCAACCTTTTCATACAAATGAAAAATCTCTACAAGCCCATAGTAATTTTAAAGCAACGAATAAAAATTTTTACTGGTCCAGATAATATTATCATTGCCTCCTCCTTTCTCTTATTTTTTCATTCCATATATTAATTATCTTGGTCACTGGAAAAGGGAATCAAACAAAAAAATGCCTGAAAATGGACCAAAACAACTCTCTCATCAGGTACTTTAAAAGTACCAGGTCGAGATGGCAAAGTAGCACAGAAAGCTGTAATCACAGAACCAACAAGAGGACAGAAGTGAAGTAATTCTCTTGCAGAAAATCTGAAAGGTAGGCAGAGAGGAACTATTTCACTGGGGCAAGAGGGGAGTGAAGTCAGGAGCAAAACAAGCTGCCTAAGAGTGAAGTCAGGAGCAAAACAAGTTGCCTATCTCCTACCTACTGCTCCAGGTTGTTTTTGTTTGTTTTTTTCTTAAATCCTTACCTTCAGTCTTGGAGTCAATACTGTGTATTGAGTGGTAAGGGTAGGCAATGGGGGTCAAATGACTTGCCCAGGGTCACACAGCTGGGGAAGTGTCTGAGGTCACATTTGAAACTAGAATCTCCCATCTCTAGGCCTGGCTCTCAATCCACTGAGCTACCCAGCTTCCCCCTGCTCCAGGTTTTGAACCTGGGCCCAAGTCAAGTTCAAGACCCCAAGACCCTGCCTAAGCCAAAAGCAGAGCACTCCACATCCAACCCTTGAAGTTCCAAGTCCTAATACAAGCCTGTAGTGATTCCCAAGCACTAACACAAGGCAGTCTGTGAAGCCTGATCCCTTCAAGCCTAAGGGGAGCCCCTGAAGCGGTGCCCAAACCTGCAATGAGGTCCCAAGTTCCAATGCAAGGGAATGTGCATTGCATCTGGCTAGTATAAACCCAGAGTGAAGCCAGAGCCCCTGCCCAGGCCCTGAACCTCACCACAAGGCTGAGCCCTGAAAGCCATCAGCACTCCCTAGAGGAAGTCATCAAGGAAAATTGCCCTAATATTCTTGAACAAGAGGGTAAAATAAGACACTGAAAGAATTCACCAATCTCCACCTGCAATAAATCCCCAAATAGCAATTCCAGGAATGTACAGCCAAGTTCAAGAGCTCCCTGGCAGATCTACAAAGAAAGGAAGAATTTATGACCAAACAAGAGACAGAGGACATTACAAGATATAAAATGAAGAATTTTGAATACATTAAATTAAAAGGTTTTTGTACAAACAAAACCAGTGTTCCCAAGATGAAAGAGAAACAACAAACTGGGGAAAAAATTTATAACAAATTTCTCTGTTAAAAGTCTCTTTTCTCAAATCTATAAGAAGTCCAATTTATAAAAATACAAGCCATTCCCCAATTGACAAATGGTCAAATGATATGAAGTTTTCAGTTGAAGAAATAAAAGCTACCAATATTCACATGGAAAAATGTCCTAAATGACTCTTGAAAAGAAAAATGTAAACTAAAAAAACTCTGAGGTACCACATTGTATCTATCAGATTGGCCAATATAACTATTAATAAAGAAAAGTGATAAATGTTGGAGGGTGGCAAAATTGGGGCATGAAAGAATTGTTGGTGAAGTTGTGAACTGACCCAATCATTCTGGAGGGATAATTGGAACTATGCCCAAAGGGCTATAAAACAGTGCATACCCTTTGATTAGTAATTCCACTACTAGGTCTGTATCTCAAAAAGATTTTTAAGGGGGGGGGGGGAGAAGAGTTAAAGAGGGGAAAAAACAAAAAAACAAAAACTTTTTTAAGTGACCCAATAAGTTCAAATGATTTGTATTCCTATAAGAAAAGATGATATTGTTAACTCCTAAAAATTGTTATTATCATCAGGGTAGCTAGAAGAAGTATACTTAGAACAGTGACAAACTACAGAGGATGAAATGTCAAGATATATATATATATGTGTATGTATAAATATATACATAAAACTAGAGGTAAAAAAAGAGGGCAATATTAAGAGAAATGGGAAAAGAGACAAAATGGAGAAAAGTTATATTTCATAAAGAAGCACATGGTGGGAGCGGGAAAGAAGACCAACACACTGGAAGGGTAAAGAGGTTGGAGACAGGAAATACTTAATTCTTACATGCATTGAAATTGACTCAAAGAAGGAAGAACAATCAGATCCATTGGGGCAGAGAATTGATTAGTGCCCTATAGAGAAATAGAAGGGTAACAAACGGACTGGTGGGGAGGGAAGCAATACAAGGGCGGGAGAGTGTGTGGGGGAACTTAAAAAGACCCTAAAGAAAAATAAGAGGGGAATAAGAAGGGAGAGGGGAGAAAGAGAAGTAAAATAAGGGTGGGCATTAGGGGAACTGATTAAAAACAAAACAATGGTATAGAAGGAAGTAGTGAAGAAGAAAGGGCAGGACTAGGAGAGGAAATCAAAATGTTGGGGAATACATAAGTGGTAATCATAACTCTGAATGGGAATGGGATGAACTCACCCATAAAATGGAAGCAAATAGCAGAATGGATTAGAAACCAAAATCCTACCATATGTTGCCTACAAGAAACACACACGAGGCAGGTAGACACACACAGGGTTAAGGTAAAAGACTGGAGGCAAAATCTATTGGGCATCAACTGAGAAAAAGAAGGCAGGAGTAGTAATCATGATATCTGACAAAGCCAAAATAAAAATAGATCTAGTTAAAAGAGATAGGGAAGGTAATTACATCCTGATAAAAGGCAGTATAGACAATGAGGAAATATCAGTACTCAACATGTATGCACCAAATGGAATAGCATCCAAATTTCTAAAGGAGAAATTGGTGGAGCTCAAGGAGGAAATAGATAATAAAACTATACTAGTGGAAAACCTGAACCTTCCTCTATCAGATCTAGATAAATGAAACCGAAAAATAAATAAGAAAAAGGTAAGAGATGTGAATGGAATCTTAGAAAAATTAAGAGTTAATAGATATGTGGAGAAAAATAAATAGGGACAAAAAGGAATACAATTTCTTGTGAACTGGAATGATCTCCAGGAATTGATGCAGAGAGAAAGGAGCAGAAACAGGAGAACACAGAGACTGATACACTGTGGTACGATCCAATGTAGTGGACTTCTCTACTAGCAGCAATGCAAGGATCCAGGACAACTCTAAGGAAGAACTCTGGGAGTAGCAACGCAGAAGAAAAACAACTGCTTGATCACATGGGTTGATGGGAATATGATTGGGGATATTGACTCTAAAACGATCACCATAGTGCAAATATCAATAATATGGAAATAGGTCTTGATCAATGACACATGTAAAAATCAGTGGAATTGCACATCAGCTATGGGAGATGGTCAGGGGGAGAGGGAGAAGAACATGAATCTTGTAACTATGGAAAACTATTCTTAATTAATTAATTAATGAGATTTTCCCCAAAAAAAAGGAAAAAAATTCACTTAGCATCTCCGGGAAGGGAAGAGAGGAAGAGACAATTTGGAACATATAACTTCAGAAAACTTATATGGAAAATTATTACATGTAATTGGTAAAATATCTTTACAAAAAAAGGTTAAAATTTTTGTTCATACATAATTGAAGATAAAATTAAGTTAGAAAAGAATGTAAAAAATAAAATAAAAGTCAATACATTTTAAAGGGGGTGAAAAGTACCACTATTTTTTCAATTCAGAAGTCATTTATAACTCTTCAAATCAATCCTAAACACTTTTTTCTGTCTTCATATAGAAGACACTTGCCTTCTCCTTTAATCTTCATTTATACTCTGGCAACTACTAGATGTGCTATGATAGGTAAGTCACTCAGAATCCTTATTTCCTCCTCTAGAAATAATAATTATAGTACCAATTTCACAAGGATGTTTTGAGAATTAAAAGTTTATCTAAATGTAAAGCATTTTTTAAATCGTCTACTATCATCATCAAATCTTGTCTTTTCTAGCTTCAAAAGAAAATTCCTTTGTTCTTTGTTTTCTTTTTCTGTGGCCACTATTCAAAGTCCAGAGTAATTCACATAAAACTAACAAAAACTCTAATTTACCTTCTTCACTCCAGTCTCTTTTCTAAATCACACAATGACCTCAGTTTACTTTGCCAAAATACTAATGCCACTCATCTAATCAAAAATCTTTTGTAGATTCTCACAAACTTTAAGAGGAAATCTCCACTGGCATAAAAAGATTGAGATTCAATTAAGACAGTGTCCTTAAAATGTATTAGGTGGTTATGACACAACACTAATAGCCACAATATAAAATACCAATAAATACACAATCAATAATTTTATAACAGTTATAAAACAAATTGCTATTATGAAATCAAAAGGAGGCCTGCATAAGCAATAAATACTTAACATCTATCCACTCAACTTGGAAACAAATAATACAAATTACGTTAAAGGTTTCCTGCATATATATCTGGTTTTCCTAAGTAAACTGTAAGTCCTTGAAAGCAGTGTCTTAAGGCTACTTTTAATATTTTTTTAATTGACAAAAATTTGTTTTCTTTCCTTTGCACCTCTCATTCTCCTACTTGGAAAAAAGAAAAAGGAAATTATTTTAACAAATATGAATAGCCAAACAAAATGAATTCTGGCACTGGTCATGGTTTAGACTAATTTTGATGTGCCTAACAAAAAGACTATATAGTAGGCTCTCAATAAATACTCATTTAAGTTTAATATACTCACAAATTAATGTGAATAAGTTTAAAACATTAGAAAACATTTAAATGTTTTCAGGCCTATGTAATTTCTTTTAATATCTTAGCTAATGACAATTGTCATGGTTGCTGAAATCAAAGAAAACTAGTTTGGGGAATGGTAGATTATTGACCCTCCTGGATTGCTGTGAAAGAGTTTATTATGTAGCTTGATGAAAAATGAGTTATGTCACACAGGGTTACCCAAGACAAATAAATATAGTGGAGGGTTCTGATAAAAGGTGATCCACTGGAGAAGGAAATGGCAAACCACATCAATTATCTTTGCCAGGAAAACCTCATGAACAGTATTAAAAAGTTAAAAGATATGGCATTTAAAGATTAGCCTCTTGGGTTGGAAGGTATACAACATATTTCTGGGGAAGAGCATAGGGCAACTACAAATAGCTCCAGAAAGAGTGATGTAGCTGAGCTAAAACTGAAAAATCATCAAATCATTTAGGTATGATCTAAATAACATCCCTTATAAATAGGTAGTGGAGGTGATAAAAAAAAAAGATTTAAAGGATTAGATCTGTTAAGAGAGAGTGCCTAAAGAACTATCAACAGAAGTTTACAGTATAGAAAGCAACAACAAAAAATATCATAAAGAAAAAATGAAAACAAAATGACTGTCTGATGAGACTTTACTAATAGCTGAGGAAAAAAGGAAAGCAACAGCAAAGGAGAAAGGGAAAGATATACCCAACTAAATGCAGAATTGCAAGAGAATAATAACAAGGAGAGACAAGGGTTTTCTTAAATGAGCAATGCAAAGAAATATAAGGACAGACGGTAAGGAATTTTTTTAATTTCATATATGTAGATGATATCATTATGATGGAGGAAAGTGAAGAATTAAGAAGCCTCTTGATAAGAGTATAAAAGTGGGCTTGAAGCTTAACATTAAGAAAGCTAAGATTATGACAACTAGGCTTTTCATTTCCTGGCAGAGAGAGAAGAAATGGAAGCAGTGTCAGATTTTATATTCCTGGGCTCAAAGATCATTATCATTGCACATGGTGACTGCAGCTATGAAAGTTTTATAGGTAACGTCATAAATTAGATATGTTCATGGAAGGTATCTTCAATACAGGTAGCTGACAAAAGATATGAAGTAAGGGGGCAGCTGGGTAGCTCAGTGGATTGAGAGCCAGGCCTAGAGACAGGAGGTCCTAGGTTCAAATCCGGCCTCAGCACACAGCTGTGTGACCCTGGGCAAGTCACTTGACCCCCATTGCCCACCCTTACCACTCTTCCACCTAGGAGCCAATACACAGAAGTTAAGGGTTTAAAAAAAAAAAAAGTCAAAAAAAAAAAAAAAAAAAAAAAGATATGAAGTAAGACCTGGTGGGAAGTTAAGGAAATACAGTCGTAAAAAATTTAGAGCCAAAAGTATACTGAAGTCAAATGAAATAACTTGCATAATTGTTACAATTTTCAGTGTGAGCTTTTATACTACATTTATATTAGCAAACACTACAAATCAGGACTTCGATGCTTTGATTATCTAGTCCTAAAAAGATAAGGGGGAAAATTCAGATCAAATTTTAAATTAAGGGGGCCACTAGGGGGCTCAGTGAATTGAAAGTCAGGACTGGAGATAAGAGTCCCTGGGTTTGATTCTGGCCTCAGACATTTTCTAGCTATATGTTCCTAGGAAAGTTACTTTAATCCCCACTGCCTAACCCTTACCATTCTTCTGCCTTGGAGCCAATATACAGTATTGATTCTAAAAAGAAAGGTAAGGGTTTAAACAAACAAAAAAATGTATATGTCAGAAAGGTAGTTGTTAAATATTTACCAGTACATCCTGCCCTTTCTGAACAAAGGTACCCAAGTCTCCTCTATTAGGAAAATCAAAAATAATCAGATTGATAGAGCAACAAAAGTAAATTGCCTCTGAAGAGAAAGTTTCCAAGGTATAGCACATTAGAACATTAGAAGTCACAAATTCTTTAGCACTTTTTCCAATCTGTAAAATGTTGTTGTTCAGTTGATTCAGTCACATTCAAATCTTCATAAGATTTGGGGTTTTCTTAGCAAAGATACTAGAGTGATTTGCCATTTCCTTCTCCAGCTCACTTTTAAGATGAGACAAACAAGAGAAAGTAACTTGCCTGGGGTCACACAGTTATTAACAACTGTCTGAGACTAGATTTGAACAGTAGATGAGATTTCTTGACTCTAAGACCAACACTCTATTCACTCTACCACCTCACAATTTATAGAAAATTAGAGAGTTGTAACAGAATTGATCAAATAAAGTGTCTTCCAGCTCTGTTCCAAATCTAATTCATCCTTCTTTCCTTATATTTGATAATATCATTATTATCTCAGACTCAGGCTTCAGAAATATTGAAATATTGCAAAAATGAGCACATGCTATAGGACTTGCTTGACCAGGTTGCCACAAACCTTCAATTTGTTTTTAAAATATTAGTATCTTCTAAGCACAATAAAGTGAAGTGCAAAAAACTGAGATATGTGTATGCCAAACTATATATGAACGTGTACAAAAACTTCATGCAATGGATATGTATATTTACGTATGCATTCACATCCTTATAGGAAGTTTATCTATATACCCCATTCCCTCTCTGGATTTGGCATACTCATTACAACCTCTTATTTTTCACCTTACAAAGTCTTGATTATCAGCAATAAACCACAGGGGGCAGTTGGGTGGCTCAGTGGATTGAGAGGAGAGGAGGGG
Source organism: Gracilinanus agilis (assembly GCF_016433145.1). NCBI lineage: Eukaryota > Metazoa > Chordata > Mammalia > Didelphimorphia > Didelphidae > Gracilinanus > Gracilinanus agilis. Next base: position 662,394,488 of record NC_058130.1, read on the forward strand.
AGGACATGGGAGGAAAGGACATGGGAGGAGAGGGGAGGGGAAGGAAGGAACTCCAACAACATAATTATGTTTACATTCTCTCAAGGTTCTTGGGGGTAACCCCGTTGAGGGGAAATAGATTTTTATTACACAGCACTCTAGTACCTGCAGTGCCATCCAATGAGTTTTCAGTCTATACTACCAGACACTCAAAATAATGACACTTTTAGTTAGATCTTAAACATAATCATTTACTTTACAGTTAGGAAGCACTTATTAATCACTGTTTCCCAGAATTGTCCTAAGAACTGAGAACACAAATGTAAGTAGAAATAAAGACAATCACTGGCCTCTAGGAGCTTACATTCTAAATGTGGAATGATGACATATAAAAGGAAGCTTGTGAGTCATCAATGTAGGATGGAAAAGAATATGAAGACATGGTTGGCCAGGACTTCCTCCTTAAAATGGAGGGTGATGGAGAAATTAACCATTCAGGAGAAGCCTCAGGGGTGGAGAGTACTTACAGTAATTCAGAGATGAGCAATATAAAAACTCCCCAGTACCCTAAACCAGATTAAAATGTAATTGGGAAATACTTAACAAAATGAATGAAAACACACCAAAAAAACAGAGATAATATTAATCAGTAGTTTTCTAAGTTAATGTGTAGTCCACAGGGATTCTGAAATACACTTTGCTGATCCTTATTTCTATTTCAATTTGACACCACTTATTTAGGATTTAAAAAGCACTTTACATGTTATCTCATTTGATCCTCACCACAACTCTGGAAAGTAGATGTGATAATTATACTCATTTTACAGATGATGAAACTTAGACTGAGAAAGATAAAGAATGTGCACACAAAGAGCTAATAAGTGAATCAGGATTGGAACTCAGGACTTCCTTATTCCAAATAAAGAACTCTATCCACTACACCATTCAGTTCTCTTATATTAAGTATGCTGGAACACAGAGAAAACCAACAGAAATTGCCTACTACCTAGTGTAAGAGCTCTTGAATAAATCCTGCATTACACTAGAAGCCTTGTGCTATGTAGGCTCTGAGAGAAATAAAGAAAAAAAACTGAACAGTCCCTGTCCTCTGTTATTTATAATCAGAGAAAATAATATGTACATATATGTAAATACAAAATAATTGCAAAGTAAATACAGGGTAATAGGAGTAGTATACTAAGCAGCTGAGGTGATTTGGAAAGGCTTCACAAGGAGATGATTGAGTTAGAAATTTTAAGGGACAGAAGGCAGGACAATTTGGCTGGACTGTAAAGTCTATAAGGAAGAATTACATGCAATAAATGTGGAAAGGCAGAATGGAGCTATATTGTGAAGGAGTTCAAGAGAGCTGAAATAAAGCAAAACACAAAAGGTTGCAAAGGAAATCAATTATATTATAATACAATAGGACCTCATTTTACACAAATTAAGGTATACACAACTGCCAACCAAAAAAATTAAAGGCAGAAAAATACACAAAATGAAAAATTTTAATTACATATAAATCCATGTCATTTTCCCAATTAGTATAAAGTTTTGCAGTAGGTCTCCCAACAATGCTCAGTCTAGTTCTAAGTCATTACATTGTTTTGCACCAAACATTCTCACTTTGAACAAGTGTCTGAAGAGAAATGCTTCTCTTTGTTTCATTAACACTATTAAGTTTTTTAAATGGCCCCAAAAATGCTAGTAGCTCTGATAAGTTTAAGAGAAGTCATAAGGTGCCAAGATATATTAGTATAAAAAATACTTATTAAATAATGGAGTTTGCTATTATGAGATTTTCAACTTACACAAAGGTCTTGGAACAAGTTAGTCAAGTAAAATAAGGTCCTACTGAACAGTTATCAATTTTTTTTTAATTCACAGACCCCAGGTTAAGGACCTGCTAGAGTGAAGTTTTAATTTTTTGTCCTAAAAGCAATAGAAAGTCATTGGTTATTAAGCAAAGGAATGAGTGATAAGGTCAGATCTGTGCTTTGGAGGAGTGAGCATAAAGCAGAGGATCAATCAGAAAACTTCTACAATACTACTGGCAAAAAGTTAAGGGGCATTAAAGGCTGGGGCACAGCAAGATGATAAAGATGGGAAAGTCAGAAGATATATTGTGGAGACAGAATCCATAAAACTTGGCAACTGACTGGCCATGAAGGGGATCTGTGATCTCTCTCTAATCCATATCTATTTCCACTGAGTTTCAAGGTAAAAAGAGAGCTAGCATGTCTCAATGATAGAAGACAGTAGTTGGGGCACCTAGGTAGCAGAGTGGATACAGGACCAGTCCTGGAATTGGGAAGAAGTAGGTTTAAATTTGGCCTCAGACACTTCCTAGCTGTTTGACCCTGGGCAAATCATTTAATCCCACTTGCCTAACCCTTGCCAATCTTATGTCTTTGAACTGACATGAAGACAGAAAGTATGGGTTTAAAAAATAAAAAACAGTAGTCAACAAGAGATTTACTGGAAGATGAGGGTGGGGGAAATTTGGAGAGAGAAGAGCTCTCATAATTCATCATCTGATTACTATTTCAAACAAATATGACAATACCTGCAAGGATTAAGAGTTTTTTTAAAACTGCAATGATCCAATCTTGAATGTAAGTACTATTTTTAAATTTATCTTAATATAAATTTTAAATTATATAACCCAAAATTCTCAAGATATATGCATCCTAAAGTAAAAAGATTTATAAAACACTTTTTCACCCATTTTCTCACTGTATCCTAAAAACCCTGTAAAATAAGTATTTTAGGAAACTATTAATAAGATCATAGAGCTGGAAGAGACCCCAAAGGCCAAAAATATCACCCCTTATTTTACAGATGAGCAAACTGAGGCCCAAGGAGGATTAAGTTTGACTTTCCCATAGGGTTATACATTAGAGAAGTTAAGTGACTTGTCAGTGAGTGCCAAAGACTAGATTCAAAGCCAGACATCATAAATCCAAGTCCATAGTGTTCTTTCCACTAAACTACACACAACTCACATGTAAAACAGAAACCTGAAATATACACTTTTGAGAACTTTATTTCAATTTATTTAGTTGAATGACTCAAAATTGTCTACGACTGGACTGAAATTATTAATAGCTACACATAATATACATTTATGTATAACCTTAGTCCCTGCTAAAATTCCACCTTCTACAGGAAGCCTTTTTCTGATCCTCCTTAATTCTAATAGTTCCCTCAATAATTTTTAATTTACCCTTTATATAAGTGCATAGCTATTTATATGTTGTTTCCCCTATTACAATGAGAACTCTTTGAGAGCAGAAACTGTCTTTTCACTTTGTCTTCCCAGCACTTTGTTCCTGGCACAAAGTAGACACATAATAAATACCAACTGATCTTTAGTAAATTATTTCCCCTCTTCAGACCTCTGTTATATCATCTGTAAAATTATAGAATTACACTAGATGACTTCTAAGACACCTTCCAAATTGCTCTATGAACTTAAGAATGTTAAGGAAGAGTGGAAACACTTGCTGGTCAGGAAACCTAGCTTCTAGATTTAGGTCTATTAATTTGTCAGCACTGTGAAATCCAACAAAACAACTTTTTGCTAGTTTCTTCATTGTTTAAGATGGGAAGAGTACCACCTGCTCCTCTAATTCAAAAGACAGCTATATGCTATAAATAAGATATTGTATGTATTAGTGTTTTATGAAATTTTACAATGCTATACAAATGTAAACTATTGCTAATTAACCAAACCAAAAAAAAAATCCAAAAAAAACAGAATCCATGTTAGAAATAGTAAGTCTGGGGGGCAACTGGGTAGCTCAGTGGATTGAGAGACAGCCCTAGAGACAGGAAGTCCTAGGTTCAAAGCTGGCCAAAGACACTTCCCAGCTGTGTGACCCTGGGCAAGTCACTTGACCCCCATTGCCCACCCTTACCACTCCTCCACCTTTGAGTCAATACACAGAAGTTAAGGGTTTTTTTTAAAAAAAAGAGAGAAAAAAAAAGAAATAGTAAGTCTGAACACTAACAAAACTGTGTCAAACATAACTCTTCCTTCGCTCTGGTTTAGTACACTGTAGAAAATTATTGGTTTGCAACTACTTTATCTTACCTGAACAACAAAACAGATTTAAAGTTACTATCATCAACAACAAACGTTTATTAAGTATCTCAGAATACTCAATTTTCACAAGATTTTTCTTTCCTCCATAAGGATCTTTTGGTTGATGACTGGTAAGACAGGTGAACGAATGCAAAAAATAAGCAGAATGGGAAAAAAGTGGACATGATGGCTATAACAATGTAAATGGAGAAAAACCACCATGACAAAACAATAGAAAGTTAATGTTGCAAAAAAAATTTTTTTAAGCTTGTCATTAAAAAATAAATGAATAGATCCCTCCCTTCCACTTTTTATTGAAATGAGGGGAGCCCGAGGGAGTAAAGAGTCTTCAGTGTAAATAACTGCAGATTTTTTTCCTGACGTGTTGGTTTACTTCTAGTTTTCCTCTTCTGTAAGAAAGTCTTTATTTTGCATATTTTCCTCTCTGGAAAAGAAAGGGGGATAGATACGAAGGGGAACAGGTGATATAAAAACAAAGGGTCCTGGAAAAAGTTACTTTTTAAAATGTCAACCCTAATCTGGACCGTCTCTCTACCAAGCTCCTCTTCACCCATGCTCTAAATCTCCAGCTCTTCCTCAAAAGACATCAATGAGATTCAGTCTAGAAGTGCACCTAGAGAAATGTTAAAGGAGCAGACAGCCCTCGCTTCCCTCACGGAGCTCCAGAGAGCAAGGGCCTGACAAACCACCGGGCCGAAAAGAGGCTGCAGAGCTGGGCGTGGGGAGTGCTCGGAAAGGCGCCCTCCCACGTGGGTCTAGAAGACTCCTCACTCACCAGTCCGTCAATCTGTACTTGTTTCACGGCCGAATCTCCCGAGCCGCCTTTGCCTTTTCCTTTCCCGGAGGCTGCCCCAGTTGCAGAAGTTGAAGTGGTGGAGGCAGAGCCGGTACCCTCTTTACGGGACGCCATCTTGATGGAAGGACCGGAGGAAAGAGAAACGTGAGAGACCGGAACCGGATATAGTCCGTCGGCGCTACGTAGAACTATGACACCGCAGAAAGAAGGCGTGACACTGGGAAGCGTGGGAGGATGGACTTGTGGGCAGTCGTTTGCGCCTGCGCGCACCTCTATGGTATCTGTTCTGGGCAAGGAAAAGAGGTTGGCGGCTAATGAGCTTTCTGGACTAGATTTCCCGGACCCTTGCTCATTGTGCTTTTTACGTTTGTGTGTCTGGTAGAGGTGTTCACTTCGGAATCCCTCTAAAATCTTCCCGGTCTCTTAAGAGTCAGGGTCAGCTAGTCCAGCTCCAAAGTCAACGAGAATACCCTCTACAGTATACCTAACCTGAAGTCCTATGGCCTCTACCCGCCGAATACTTACCAGTAACGACGACCTACAGGCCTCTAGCGCTCTGGTTTGCAAAGCACTTTATTGGTACCATCTCATTTAATCCTCACTACAGTCTGAGGTATTGCAGAATTATACACATTTTACAGATAAAGAAAATAATGAAATTCTGAAAGATTAAAGAGATTTGACCATGGCCCCAAAAACAAATCAGTATCAGAGATGGGATTTGAACCCAGGGCTTACTCCCATTTTCAACTCTGCCCATTACACAGTAATATGCCTTTCGAATAGGATAGCATAAGAGATTCTATCAGCAACTAAAAATTTACAAGAAGGAACCTGTTCATTTGCAAATGATCTCTTTAATAATTTAGTTAATTGGAATATCATCCTAACAATTGAATTTTAGTTTTTAAACAATTTGTCAGTGCTCAGCAACTCAATTCAACAATCATTTGTTAATTATCTGCTGAGTACCGAGAACCGTGATCTAAGGGACCTTTCGATTTCAATGATCTATGAACCTAAAACATTGGAATTTGGAATCCATTCTTTTGACATTACTTCCACTCTTAAGGAAAATACTTTTTGGCTTCATCTGTGGGCAGCTGTGAACTCCTTAAGCTCCTGCCAGTCCTAGCATTAGTGCATACCTGCACACAAAGAGATACCAAAGGGGTAAAAAAAAAAAAAAAAAAAAAAAAAGTATCTATCCTCCGGGATCTCATATTTTACAAAAAAAATATAGTTCATGAAAAATGTACCTTGTCTGGAGCGTTTCTTCTCTTGTCTCCCCCTTGCTCTAGAGAATTTGACACTGAAAGGATATTTTAGCTGTCCAAATACCTCCTTTATCACTTAAAGAAACTAAAGAGAAGGCTGCTTAGACAATTAGCTTGGTGGAATCTTTCCAACCCCGAATCCATCATCCAATGTGTTAACTCTGGTTTCCTGTTCCATATGATCTCTAAATACGGTTAGTATGCTGTCTATGCTTTATCCATATCATGAATACAAACATTAAATAGCTTAGGACCTTGGACAGATCCCTGAAGTATTTCACTAGAACAGCAGCAGTTCCCAAAGTATGTGTACAGAATCAAGGGTCCCAAGAGCCTTTCAGGGAGCCCATGAAGTGAACACTATTTTCATAATAATGCTAAAATATTCTCACTTCTATCATGGTAAATATGAATAGATATAGCTTGCACAAGCAAAAGCTACTTGAGGAGTCTTCAAAAATTTTTAAGAGTGTAAATAGGAAGGAAAAAAAGTGTAAATGGATCCTGAGACCAAAAAGTTTAAGAATTCCCTGCACTACAAATATCAATAATATGGAAATAGGTCTTGATCAATGATATATTTAAAACCCAGTGGAATTGTTCTTTGGCTACGGGAGGGGGTGAGAGGAGGGAAGAGAAAGAACATGAATTATGTAACCATGGAAAATTTTTTCTTAATTAATCAATTAAATAAAATCTAAAAAAAATTTAATAAATTTTAAAAAATTAAAAAAAAGAACTCCCTACACTAGAAACCCCAAGACTGCACTCAAACCAACTTCCAAAGATGGGGGTGTGAAAATCTAAAAGAATTCTAGCTACTCCAAACCTGTGATAGAAAAGCCAAGAATAAAAAACTCCCCCAAAAAAGTATTTTTTAAACTCTTAGCGGTATCAACGAACTAATGTTTTTTAAAACTATGAAAAAATAATATAGATTAAAAGAATAACAGGTAGAAAACATTGAAAGTAACATATGCTCAGCTATCACAAACAGAAGCACCAGAAGCAAACAAGAAGTCTATCAAGCTATAATAAATGGATAATAAATTCATTGAAAGATTTAAAGAAAATGAAAATAAATCAACAAAAATGTGAAATTAAATTAAGAAGGAATAGATTGAACTTAATTCATGATAAATACTAAATAAATAAATAATGACATTTAATATAAAGTCTTTCAACTAGTTTCTAATCCATAATTTTCTCCATACATCTTCATCTTGCTCACTAGAATGTCATCAAAAAACCAAGCTACATTTCATAAGCACTCTATACTGCAAATTGTTCTAAGTGCTAGAGATACAAATCCCTTTACTCTAGGAAGTTATAATCTAGTTGAGGAAGATAATACATAAAAGGGAGTTGAAAGAGAGGGAAAAGAATGGAAAGTCAGCTCAGGAACATGGTAGCGAAGCCTGGAAATTGATGGATGATGAAAATTCTAGGAGAAACTCATCAATGGGCAAAAGGCTGAGAGAAAAGGATCAGGTTAGGTATCACTTCCAATATAAAATTTTCCAAATTCCCCATTATTAGTGATATCCCCTTTAAAATTGCTTTGAAATTTTTTATATATGTTTATGAAGATTTATCTATGTATAGATTATATTCTCTCCCCTACCTCAAAGAGAATGTAAACATCATGAAATCAGAGAATTCCATATTTTGGTTTTTTTTAATTCCCAGTGCATATAATAAGTGCTTAATAAATTCTTCCTGATTTCTAGTCAAGACAACAAATGTTTATTAAGTGCTTAGTACATTGAAATCCAGAGGATTTATTTGTTTGTTTTTAAAAACCCTTACCTTCTGTCTGGGAGTCAATATTGTGTATTGGCTCCAAGGCAAAAGAGTCCTAAGGACTAGGCAATAGGGGTTAAGTGACTTGCCCAGGGTCACACAGCTAGAAAGTGTCTGAGGCCAGATTTCAACCTAGGACCTCCATCCCTAGGCCTAGCTCTCAATTCACTGAGCTACCCAGTTCCCCACCACCCCTCGGAGGACTTAAACACAGAAACATTCCCTAACTTCTAGGAAACTCACATTCCAATGGGGAGACAGATTGTTGAAAAAAGAAAAAAATAAAATGTGCTACTTTCTACTATTTAACCAGAATGGTTTGGAAACCTAAGGACAATAGGTTTTACATTACATATATACATATATTACAACAATACATACATACATACATACTTTTAGGGGGCAGTTAGGTAGCTCAATGGCTTAAGAGCCAGGCCCAGGGACAGGAGGGGTTGAAATCTGGCCTCAGACACTTCCTAGCTGTGTGATCCTAGCAAGTCAGTAAACCCCATTGCCCTTATCACTATTCTGCCTTAGTTTTTTTTGTTTGTTTGTTTGTGTAGTTGGCAAAACTAAAGCAGATATAGATTAAATAACTTTCTCAGGGTCACATAGCTAATAAGTGTCTTAGGCAGGATATTTGAAAGTCTGAAAAGAATAGAAAAGGTGCTCCAAAATTAGGGAAAAACAAATGTCCAAAGTGTTTTAAAAAGGGAGATAATGTTATTAACAGATTGAACACTTGATTTCAATTCCTAGAAGTTTTCAAAGGTATTATTATAGAGCTGGTTAGTGAACATGTCAAAAAAAAAAGGAAGTAAGTATCATAAAGAGTCAGCATAGCATCAAAACTGTTTAGGCCAAACTAATCACTTTTTTAATTGTTTCCAGACAGGTAGATAAAGTTAAGTATTTTGGATATAGATTAACTAAATTTTAGAAAAGTTTTGGCATATTGTTTGACAGGTGAGATGAAAAGTTTCAGAAGATAATAATATAGTTAAGTGGATTAGAATCAGCTATATGAACATATTCAAAATACTCACAAATATTCAATAGGATCCTTAAAAAAATGGTGGAATGCTTGAGTTATCCTGTGCTGTTAAATATTTTTATCAAAGAATTAGAAGCATGGATTATAGGCTTCTCAAATTTTTGCAGATGACACAGGACTATGAGGGAAACCTAAGATGCTGGATGATGGAATCAAAATTTTAAAAACTCTTAGCAGATTAGAAGATTGGCCTGAATAAAAAGTTAGAACAAGAGGCAGCTGGGTAGCTCAGCAGATTGAGAGTCAGGCCTAGAAACTGGAGGTCCTAGGTTCAAATCCAGCCACAGACACTTCCCAGCTGTGTGACCCTGGGCAAGCCACTTGACCCCCATTGCCCACCCTTACCGCTCTTCCACCAAGGAGCCAATACTCAGAAGTTAAGGGTTTAAAAAAAAGTTAGAACAAAAACAGTAAGAATGAGAGTTTCACACACAAATTCATTGAAATAAATACAGAAGACCTAGACTTTTAAAAAATTAAATCAATCTATCAAAAGTGTGAATTACTCTTTATTCAATTTAGTAGTAAATTACTTTAACCATTGATTAAAAAGAGATGACAGACAGAAAATATTTTGTGATTGTCTCATTCAGATCCAGGGTCATAGATTCAAGAAACAATAAGTCTAATAGTGGTTATATCCAATGGTAAAGAAGTGCTATGTTAGAAGGAATTTCATACTTTCACTCTGTCTCATTAGGAGCAGAAGTTTTAGTTTAGGGGAAGGTTTTAATTTTTACCCTGTCTCTGTAAGAGGCAGATAAAGACAGCTTTGACTCTGTCACTTTGAGAAGAAGGAACATAAAGATCTTGCTTCCAGCTCTTTAAGAGGAAACCATAAAACTGGTGAAGGAAGTCAGTTAAGATCTCCATTTTGCTCTGGCTTCAGTTGGAGAGGAGTAGAAAGATGCTGGTGGAGTTTCCGCTCTATAATGGGAGAAGTGGCAGTGAAGATTTCAGAGTTTGATAATACAATACTGTCTGACCACTTGGATTTGAGGGAAGAGGTGTCCTGTTCAGTTTGGCTCTCTGTCAAGAGGTCTCTCTGAGAGGTGGCTTCTGGCAGCTTTGGATTGCAGTTAAGAAGTGAAGGAGTTCATTATCAAGTTCATCATTTAGCATAGGTTAGTTAGATTAAAAAAAAAACTTTTAAGATAGTGAGAATAGTTTAAGGAGGCCTGCTTGCAGGCAAAAAGAAGTTGAAAAAAAAACGAGTTAGATTTTGCAGGGTTTATTTAGATATTTTAGTATAAGGATTAGAACTTTAAGATATATCTCCTACATCCTCACTCCTGTTTCCTGTCCCTTCTTCTCCTCATAGAATAAATAAATACGGGTTGTATCAACTGCTTCATGACATTTATCAGCTTCCTGCACAATAGTTTAACCTCCTAACAACTGTCTACTAAATAGGTTTAATATAACAGCTTTAGCTTATGAATAACAGCTTTAACTTATTAATAACAGCTTTAGTTTACCTACAACAGCTAAATGGAACTTGTCCACTGGGCTGGAGGCAAGATAAGGTTTCTCTCCTTCCTTCATCCTCACTCATATGTTAGCCATATCAAGAAATAAATGTCTCATTCTTTGTTTTAAATTGATCACCAATCTGTCAGTTAGTAAGTGATGTATTTCATAGCAATTCTTTTGACTCATAGAATATCATTGCATTAATCTGAGTACTAGTCTTTCAAAATTGTTTTTATCTCCATGATGTTATTGTATAAATTGTTTTGCTATTCACTTTGCTCTGCATCTTTTCATGTGGATTGTAAGAATTTAAATTTAAGTTTTATGCTAATTATGATAGTTATAAAGTAATATTGTGGTCGCTGAATTTAAAATATTAAGTCAAAATGACTTTTAGCAGCTTTATTTACAAAGAGGTGGAAAGAGTGAAAGTGGAAAAATGTACCAACCAGCCCTTCTCTGGTCAAGTGAGGCTTGGCCCACAGGGGCTTTCCCACATCCTTTGTCCCCACATGGATTTCCTAGTAATCCTCAGCCAGAAGTCCCAGTAGTATCTTCATGCAGAATTCCACCAATGCAGGCTCCTCCAAAGCCAAGGCAGAAATCTCAGCCATTCGCCCAGAAAGCTGAGGTAGGATCTAGGGGAAAGGTCTCCTCCAAGCCAAGGCAGGGATCTCTGGAACCAATCTCTCCAAACTCCAGGAAAGGAATGAATGCTAGACTATATTGGTCTCTTTTTATACCCCTTTTTTCCACGTCACTTCCTGTCACTTCCTATCACTCCTCCTTCTTCACAGAAACCAATGGCAGTCTTTCAATTTGCCTAGCACTGCCGGGGGGGTGGG
>NC_058130.1:662406195-662429983 GCF_016433145.1 Gracilinanus agilis
GGGGGGGAGGAGAGTGGCCTTTGGTGTTGTCACTTACTGTAGTAAGTGATTTGTGAACTCTCATACTTAATGGTAAGTAGGGGTAGTTTTAAGTTCTTGATTTAATTAGCTAAAAATAGACAAGGGAAGAGTTAATCCAGGTATGTTTATCCATTTTTTCATTTGTTATGACACAATAATATTCCATGACATTCACATACCACAATTTCTTTAGTCATTTCCTAATAATAGGACACCTGCTTGGTTTCTAGCTTTTGGCTACCATGAAAAGTGCTGCTATAAATGGAGCTCACAATCTAAGGAGGGAGATAATACTAATAAAAAGAGGCAGGGGAAAGGCAGAAGGGTACTCTATGCATGCTGGAATCTAGCAGCTGATAGGAAATTACGACATGGGTTCCCTCCTTAAATGGAAGGACTGATGGAAACACTTCAATGTCCACCATTGAAGAATCACAAGTTCAGGGGATATTAAGGAGGTAGGTGGGCCATAAATAATCCAATCAACAAAAAAGGTGCACTGAGGCAAAACTTTGAGCATATTCAATTTATTAGGGAGACCAGTGGTCCTTAATTAATTGGGTCCAAGGACCCTCTTGTTTATTCTTGTTCAAGGATCTCTCCTGCTTGTTCAAGGATCCCTTCTACTTGAGAGTTGCGAATATTATGGAGAACCAGAAAATACTAAAAAAGGAATGAGATGGTACAATTCATGAATGTTCAATTCCAGAAAAGGGGTGAGAGGAGTCTCTGATGACTGGCTAAGAGCAATGTCCATTAACCACAACTACTTTGTCAGCCACTAATTGCTAATACCTGTCAATAGTATTTGAAGGTAAATTCCATAGGTCATAAGTCTTTCCACAAGTCATAAGGTCCTGTTAGCAAGGTCTCAGGCTTTCTTGAGGCCATCTGTTCACTTCAGCTGGGGTTCAGCAGACATTCTGGAGGGAGAGAACACTGTAAGGGGTGAACCACTTAAGAAGCTATGGTTTTAAAACAAAGTTCAGTTAGGGAGAAGGCATTAGTGATTCATAGGGGTAGCGGGGCAAATAAGCCTTATTTCAAACTTGGAAAAATATACCTTAATCTAAACACTATGTGAGGATCTGGGTGGGCATGGGGGTGGTGTGACAGTGATTAAAGATTAAAATTAATATACAAGGGGGCAGCTGGGTAACTCAGTGGATTGAGAGACAGGCCTAGAGACAGGAGGTCCTAGGCTCAAATCTGGCCTCAGACACTTCCCAGCTGTGTGACCCTGGGCAAGTCACTTGACCCCCATTGCCTACCCTTACCACTCACTCTTCCACCTATAAGTCAATACACAAAAGTTAAGGGTTTAAAAAATTAAAAAAAATTAATATACAATAACTATTATATTTTATAAAGTGTATTAATAACTAAAGTAAACCCCATTTTACTAACCCAGCCCCAGTTGCAAGAGAAGAGAGCAAGAGGAGGAGTTGCAAGCTACATAAAGAATAATGTAAAGACAAAAATGTGGGGGTGCAGGGAAAGGAATGCTGGGAGATGAAAGGAATTCTGGGGAACATAGTCCAAAGATACAAATTTCTCTAATTATACAGTCCCCAAAAGGGATCATTTTAAACATTACCAACTTTTAAATTGCAATAATTTGTGGATAAAAGGAAAAGAGAACAAAACCAATGATTGCTACATTGACAAAAAGCCAATTAGGGGGCAGTCCCTTTTGGCATAAGAGTGTACATTCAAAAGAAATGCTTTCGACCCCCCATAGTTCAAATTCACCATATCCCAAAGTTCACTCTGGTTCTTCTGGTGCAATATGTAGTCTCTGGAGAAAGTTTCACCTTCTGGATTCTGGGAGGTAGTTTCTTGTGCTAAATTAGGCTCAAATCCAAATCAAAGTTCACAACAATAACACAGTCCCCCCTGAGGAGGATAATAACAAACACAGGGATCACTCAGGGATGGATGACTGAATTATGAGGTATATGAATTCATTGGCAAAAGAAATGAAAAATATTAAAAAATCCAAATAAAAGAGAAAAAATAACTTGTGGATAAAATATAAAATATCAGTACTATGTCTAAAAAAATCTAAGTAAAGGAAAAATAAACCTATAACAGGTCCTTGAATCAGGGCACAATTAAAATGATTTATGTAATTATGCATTTACCCCATTGGTAGCCAGGAATACAGAAAGTTTGCCACACTATGAAAGACAGAAAAAAGGGACAAGATTTCAGCAGAAAACTGAAAATAGCATTTCTCTGGTCTGATTTCAACTTTTCTCTCAGGAATACTAGAGCCAGGATGTCAGCCAAAGTGAAGTGCTTGTTAGGGCTCATGGAAGACCTGCCTCTGACATATATCAAAACAGCTGCAACCTGAAGCCCCATACAACTTCAAGTCTTCTTGTCTTGGCTAAAAATTTCATCCATCCCACTGATGTGGTCTCTTTGATCTTGTGCTCAAATGGCACTATGTAGGTTAGCTTTATTCTTCTTTGTGAGCCCAAGTTAACCTGCAACTCAGGTTGGGATTAAAAGTCTCTACCAAAAATCTCCCACAAGTAGATGACAGTCTTCCTTCAGGAACCCAGGGAATCAAGGTACAAACTCCACTTCCTCTTAAATCTCCCAGGGTCAGTTACAACTTGTCCCAACCACCATGGAGTCTGTCTCAGAGAGAGAGCCACACTTCCTGCTTCCCCATTCCATTTAGAATTCTCTAGCCCTTCCTGCTAGGTCTCCTAAATAATAATTAAGTAATCATCCTCACAACAGTTAGTACTGTGCAGTGACTCTTTTTATTCCTTTCTCTTAGAATCAGATAGAATCATTAAGCAGAGTTCCATAATTTTTTTTAAAAATCAATGGCATTATTTCTATAGTCTAAAGCTTTTTGAGTATGTATTGACATTAAAGTTAATTGGCATTTTTAAACTAACTTAAGTGTAAAATTAAAAAACCTTTTTAATACAGATAACATATGCTTCGAGTTCAAAAAAGGAGAGAAAAATAAAACTCAAATATTGTATTGCATATGCAGGAAGAAAAACAATAATAAAAAATATTTTAAAAATCAAAAATATATAGCTTACAATCAGTGACACACTGTGTCAACCAAGGAGAGGTAGAATGCAAAGATTTCTCACCCAAAAATGAGATCCATTTCCTTTTTTAACTTGATCATGAACCACTGTGTAAGTACAAATGATTATCACAAAGTTACAGTTTTATAAAACATTATTGCAGCAGGTAATGCACATTCAAAGTACCAAAATTCCCAAAATTCACAATAGCCCAGTTAATGACAGTAGCAAACAAACCCACTATTATATAGGATTCACATGAGTGTCTATATAGCCACTTGCTGTACAACACTTAAAAAACCCATGAACTGATGGATACTTGTCACAAATTCTACAAGTATAGCAAATCTTTCAACCTTGGCAAAGAAATTTTTAAACAAAGTCTATTATTGCCATTATTTCAAAATTTCAATAATTTCAAAATTTTCTAGGCAGAAGAGCCTAGAAAAAATATAAACCTCTGTACTGCTGATGAAAACCTATTGGAGTCTAAAGCATCACCAAGAATCTAGATTGTTCTGGTGGAAATAAATCAAACTGAAGAGTTAAAATATCATGTATGCAGAAGCTACTTTTGGCTTCATGTTTTATATATAAAACTTTTCTGGCAGGAACTTCTATTTTGTTCTCTACTTTTAATTCAACATTCTTTATACATATTATAAAGAATGTTGAATTCTTTGAAATTGAAAATCATTTCAGAAGCTACTATATATCTAAAATCATTTCTGAAGACCCCTTAAAATCAATTTAAATTCTTAAGTCATTAAATTATCCAAAGGTTGTATATAATTGTAACCAGCTTTGATGGATTCCATCCATCATCATCTATGTGACAATTAACAAAGGCAAAATGAAAGAAAAGGCTGTATAATCAACCTCAATGGATCAGGTGACAAATACAGCATTCATAAGGATTTATGGTTTTTCCATTTAAAAAGAGTTTTATGTAAAATGTTCATGGGCTTGTACAATGATATTTTGTTCAGTAAAGTTATAGGGGAAAGGAACAAATAAAGACAATATAACAGACTATATCTAATGGCTAGAACACAGTAGCTGAAAATGATTCAGTGTAACAGAATAGTATTGACTAGATTACTATATGAATTTTTTAAAAAATTAAACCTTAAAGAATCAGCAAAATATAATAAGCAATGACAGGGTACAGGCATTGAAGTCAAAAATCCTTTTCTCCAGTTCCAATAGACTCCTTCACTATTTGGAGGGGAAGCAAAAACTCAAAAAGTCAACATCAATATACTTCCAGATCTTGTTTAAGGTTCCTTCCCCTCCACAGTATTTATCATCTATTTGCATTTCTTTGGTCTCCCCTCTGGAGTTCCTCATACAGACACTGGGCAGAATGTGGACAAATCCCATTAGGGGTTTTGGGAAGAGGGAAAGAATATGAAATGTAACTATGGGAAAATATTTAAAATAAAAAATAAAAATATTTAAAAAAAGAAAATGGTGTTCTTCCATATCTCCCAATTAACTTCATCTCTATCTGGAACTCTATCCTTTATTTGGAACTAAGAGAGCCAATATAGAATACTGTCAAAATAATTTTGTAAATGCTTCTAAATCGAATGTAGGCAAGTTCTACCACCCCACCCAAATACAGGTCATTTCCATAACATCCCAGTATTCAGATTCTTAGATAGGTTCTTATAAGAAAGAAAACAAAAACAAAAATTGAACCTTGTAATCTTAGTCTCTTCATACATCCATTTTCCTTGGTAGAATGAAAGGTATAATATGGAAATGCCCTGGTTAGAATGTGGAACATGCCATGAGACAGGCGGCTGGTGCCACATGGCAGTTGAAGCCTGGCTATAAATAAGTTTGGCAGATCCTGACTACTTCACTTCTCCCCTCACCTCTCACTTGCCCCATACCCCCTTGGGAATGGGTGGTGGGAATGGGGACGTGGGTAGATTTTTAGGCTTAGAATAGGAACCAACCAATTCTACAGGACCAAACCATTAATATTACTGCAGCAAACCAACCTTAACCAAAGATTAATTTTATTTTATTATCAAAGAGACTGCACCACTCTGACCCAGGGCTACATACTCATCTAAGGCCAAGCAGGGACAGCCAACAGAAAGGTTCTGAATAGCTACAGCAGGGATAAACACCATTGTGGTTGGATAGGAAATCCCATACTCATATCCTGTCAAAGGAACTATATACAACAATAAGAAGCTACTTCCTCATTAAGACGGGGTTACAGAGTAGACATCTTAAAGGAGCCTGGTGCCTAGCAGAGAGAGTTTCACTTAACACTCTGTTAACCTGGGCTGGTTCCTTGTTACATTTATAATCAGTTTCAAGCTCAGCTTTGGTACTGCTCATACCATCCTCTCTATACCTAGCACCTTCCTCCTTCTAGTATTATTACTAGCTCTCAGCCCCTTTTATTCATTACAAAGGAGACTCAAATACTGACTCTCTTTCCTCTTTTTCATACTAACAGAGATTTTTAGAAATTGATTCCTTTCCAAATAAAGATCTGATGTTGAATTTTTTTTTTAATTATGGACTTGCCCATTGGACCCATTATAGATTTGGCTTGTGTCGTTCATTTGGAGATGAAATTGGTTGACATGCTGCTATTGGAAAGCTTGTTGAGGAGCCATAGATTTTTGCTAGGCCCTGAGAAAAAGGGTAGGTGGGGAACTTGGGAGTGACTTGTAGGGTTGTCTTTTCCTCCTTATATTGTATGTGAAAGCCTAAATAAGTAACAGAAATAAGGATAGAATTGAGGCTTGGAGAGGAAGGGGGAGTGAGGGGAATAGTTCTCCCCTGTTCTGGGCAGAGAAGCACAAGAGTTGTATATGTTCTTGTACCTGTGGCCCTGGAGGATACCCAGAGTTCCTGAATTCTAAATGCCTGGAATGAGCCTGTTAGAGGCAATGACAGAGACCCAAGTATTCTCAACCATTTGGCAGCCATTAAGAGGGTAACCACAAAGTATTAGTGATGAGAGGTTCTAAACCCCCTATTTATCAAAGAAATGTCTAAAGATTCTGAAAAACAGTCTCCTGGATAGAATATGGGAGGGTTCCTGAGAATTTTAATACTCACATCTACTCTTCTAGTGAGATATGTTCTAATGATCTCTAAATTAAAGGCATTATACAGAATTAATCTTTATGACAATTTTATCAATGAGACTCAATCTTATCCACAAGAACATAGAAAAATATATTTACCTCTGATCTCTATTTCTTAATTTTCCTTTCCCAATTTCTTTTTGCTTTTACCACATTAGTTAACTCCATTAATTTTATCTTGAAATACAGTTCCAATGCAAAACATTATTCAAGTTGGTTACAGTGTGCTGAATAATGTTCAACTAACCTGATGACAATAGATGTTCTTTGCACCTAACTATTTCACCTATCATGCCAAACATGCTAGCCTGAATTTCTAGCCAGGCAATTCGCAGTCATGCTCTAACTGGCAGGTCCTACCTTGGTTCCTGTCTAGGTGAGAAATGTCCTTGGCAAACAGAAATCCCTTGAATCTTTGTTGCAGAAAGGCATTCTTAGTTGTCATTTGCCTTGGGAAAAAAACATATCTTTTATTTCTGTCTCACCAGCATGTAGATATTCAGTTCACTTTCCTTAATTGACAACTGGCTAACATGAACACATAACCCTGTTGTTTTTTTTGGCCATGGAGCTGGGAGTTCAGTCATTAACTAACCTTTCCCAAGAGAAGATGTCTTCAATTGTCATCCTAAATCACTCTTATCTTTTATATTTTCAAGAGAAACTTAAATGTAAAATGTAAAATAGAGGAGATAGCTAAATGTTTCAGTGGTTAGAGGGCCAGGCCTGAAGATGGAAGGTCCTGGTTTCGAATCTAACCTCAGATACTTCCTAGCTTTGTGACCTTGGGCAAGTCACTTAACCTCCATTGCCTAGCCCTTACTATTCTTCTGCCTTGGAACCAATACACAGTATTGATTCTAAGACTGAAGGTAGAAGTTTAAAGAAAATAATAATGTAAGGAAGGGTTAGTTAGTTTTGCCTTAAAAATTATTTGGGTTTCCTCCTCTCCCTTTATGAAAAAGCATATAGATAAGGCTCTGGCAAGTGGGAAATATAGTATTTATAAAACTAGACAGGACCATGAAAGTTATATAATCCAAGTTTCTTATAAATAAAAAAATGGAGACTCATAGTAATGAAATGACTGGACGAAAGTCCACAGGTAGAAAGTAAAAGAAACAAGACTCAAGCCCAGGTTGCCAGACATCCCTTCCATGGGACCACAGGCATTTGCAAACACATTTACCAATATATCTCATTTTTGCCATTCTTGCCTTCTGTTGCTTTAGCCACAAATAATAAACTGTGTAAATTTCTTGGTAATTTTGTGATAAGAATGAATGTTCAATATTTAGAATATATCTGTCTTGAAAATTCTATTCACTATAGATCAAAATTTGATCACCTTGGATGTTATTCAAAGAACTAACTGGATTATAAAATGTGTTTGGCAATAGACTTGTAGAGTTCCCTTTTAAATTATCAAAAGGACATAAAACAGGTAGTTCTCAGATAAAGAAATTAAAACTATCTACAGTCATGAAAAAATGCTCCAAATCACTATTGCTTAGAAAAATACAAATTAAAACAACATTGAGGTACCACTTCATAACTTTTATATTGGTTAATATGATTTTAAAAAGCAAATGATAAACTTTGGAGGGGAATGTGAGAAATTGGAACATTAATACACTATTGGTGGAATTATAAATTGATATAACTATACTGGAGAGCAATTTAGAACAATGTAAGAGGGAAATTTATGAGACTGGCCGTAAATTAAATTATTTTATTCAATCAGAAAGCAGTAAAGGAAAAATATGAAGAAGAGAGACAGAGAGTGATTACTTTCCTTGTTGCTTCATTTAGTTTGCTAGCCTCTGTTATATTGGTTAAACAGTGATATTCGTGGAAAGCTGTAAAATGCCAGTGGTCTGTAGCAATCAGGACTTAGTTGTCCTTTGGTATATGGAGAGCACACACACAGGCTCTCAGCAGGTTTGAATGAAAAGGGAGGGGCATAATCTGGGGAGCACTCCTTTACTTCCCCCCTCCCACCAAGCAGTTAGGAATCAGTTACAAATGGAGGTTGATCTGTTATCTTCTGATCTTAGTCAGAAAACTAGGTAAGGCTGATCTCCTAAAGATGTTAACTTTCTCTAAACTATTTCCCCACAGGTTTGAGTAGGGGAAACTGGGAGAAGCTTGATTTCTTGAAGCTTTCAGGGACAGAGGAAGGGTCAGGCTTTTGGGCCACATAGCAGGAGGAGCTCAGCTTGAGGAGGTGTAAGTATTTCCCTAAATAATAGCCAGGCACAGCTCCCAAATGATGAAGGGTTTAATGATATGTGGGGAAGGGAAGGAAGGAACATTTAACAAGGATAAAATAAGGTCTGGGAAGCCCTAAACTGTTATGTCCAAGCAGGTCCTCCCCCCCAGAGGGGAAAGGTATCTTGGTTAGCTAATTAGCTCTCTAACCTAATAGATAATATTCTCCTATTGTCTAAATAACTAATTAGAGGTAACTATGAATGTTGATTGAAGATCTAGTCAAACTAAAGCAGGTTGGCAACAGAGAACTAAATGGCTTGGTTAAGATTCAAGCCTAAAGATCTGGGATCAGCAAATAGAGTGACCTGCTCACTTCCAAACCCAGGAATCAACTCCCTTAACTGCCTTAAACTAACCCCTCACCCAGAGTTATCTGGGGGCCCCCTGGAATTCTGAGCTGTGGTTTGACCCCCTCTTTTGCAGCTAGAATTCCACTCTGCCATTTCAATGTCACACCACACTCACACAGAAAGAAGTCCAGACAGCATCTAACATGGAAGAGAACAGGCCACGTGCTTCTTAGTTCACCATTGATATGCCCTCCTGGCTCCACCCTCCATCCTGGAGTTACACACTGACGACTAATAGTCATGGTGCTGGAGACATTTAGGATGATGCCAGACACCTAGACTCTGCTGATGACAGCTGTTTAGGCTGTAGTTAGGGAATGCCAGGCCATGGTGGATGCCAAGAAGGTAGGTAGAGCTATTTTTCCTCACACAATCATGCCCCCAAAACTATAAAACTCTGCATACCTTTGACCCAAAAATACCACCACTAAGTCTGTATCCCAAAAAGATCAAAGAAAGGAGCAAAGGACCTATTTTTACAAAAATATCTTAGTAGTTCTTTAGCAGGCAAAGAATTGGAAACTGAGGGGATGTCTATTAATTGGAAAATGAACAAGTTGTGGCATAACATTGTAAAGGAATTTAATTGAGCTATGAGAAATGACAAGTAGGGCAGAAAAACCTAGAAGGACATATGATGCAAAGTGAAATGAGCAGTAGGAGAATATTGTGCATAGTAATATCGATATTGTATGAAAATCACTTATGGATGATTTAGTTATTATCAGCAATGCAAAGATCTAAGACAACTCCAAGTGACTCCTGATGAAAAATGCTATCCACCTCCATAGAAAGAATCAATAGAGTCTGAATCAGATTGAAGCATTCCATTTTTTACTTTACTTCCTTCATGAGTTTTTCATTTTTATGTCTCATATACATCTTCTTTCACAACAAGACAAATATGGAAATATGTATTGCATGATAACACATGTATAGCCTATATCAAATTACTGGTCATCTTGAAGAGTAGAGAAAAAAAGGCAAAGAATTTGAATTGTAAGATGTCAGAAAAAATGTTAAAAATTGTTTCTATATGTAATGGGAGGAAATATAATAAAATATTACTGAGAAAAATACCATAAGAAAAGATCAGTCCTTAAGATTTTATCCATTATTAGCCATCATTTAACAGATTAATAGAGATGAGTAGAACTAGAAAGTAGAATAGAGAGGGAAGATGTGATGGAAAGAGTGTAAGGATTTTAATAGCAGCCATGTTGGATCAAGCTTGACTGCCAGTTACCTGAATAGAATCAGAATGAACTGAGCTTGGCATGAGCCTGGCATGAGCCAAGGGGCAGTTGGAAACTGTCTATATAAGAGGCAACCTGAACTCAACCTGGTCTCAGTCTTGAGATACAGTTGGGCAAGGAGGGAGGTTCTTGGGCTTAGGCTAGAGCAGAGTACATAGAATATATTCTGTTATAGCTCTCAACTCTTATCAACCTAAATATTATTCACATTTATTAACTTTAGTTCACTGAACATCATCAAGAAGATTTATTCAAATCAAATCATCATCTGCTAAACAAACCTTTAAATCATAAGAGGTCAGGTCTTTTGGCCTGACCAGGCTATCAAGCCATCCAAAGGCTCCTGAACATCAGTTAAATTATCTGAGAGATTTACAACTATCAATCTATTTAGATTAATCTTAGAAACGCCATTCCCACTTTCCATAATCAATCCCATTTCCCATCACCTATTTTACCAACATTAAACCCATTTACAAAGAAACCATTTGTTAACCTGTCTGTGATATCTCAAGATTCCAAAGAGGGTGTCAGTTGTGAATCGATCTTGGTTGTTAGGAAATACTAAAGTTATTAATCATCAAACATCTTCTGAGTTAATCTACAGTTAGAACCAGTTACTTAAACTGATTAGTCTTGTTAAATCTAACACACAAGCCTATTAGTTTAGTAATTAAAAGAACATTCCTTATCTTCATTAGTTGCTTAGAGGTTTAGTAAGAACTGGTCAGCTGTGTTCTCCAATCAGTTGATTCTTTAGTTCCTAGCTGCAGTACCAATCAGCAGCCAGAAAACTATCTAACTAATGGAATAAGGAGATTCAACACTTTTCCTTTACTGTGCCTAACAGCACTTGGGGTTGGCCTTTCAGGATCATTATTTACACTTGTGACTCATTAGGATCAATACCCCCAAGAAACTATCTTAATGGTTTAGGAAATTATCCTTACAGTTATTCCCATATATTATCATTAACAGTTTCTGCATAAAATTACTATAACAAGAGACAGAAAGGAATTTGGAGAAGATGCAGTTCACTGTTGGAGGAGATAAAGGGATTATACTAGCAATATTCAAAAAGATAATTTTGCCCAAGAGCGACTCAGGTGTCTATATAACTTTCTCCACAATTTTATCTTCAGTGCCATTAAAAATCATTTCACATGCTTCATAGATTATTAGTCTATTGATCTGTGATCACACATAGAGGTGGCTTCTCCTTCCAATAGTACATTTTGAAATCTATTCAAACCTTCATATCCTTTGAGAATCTTATCCATATCGTCCTATAAAATAGTCACAAGATGCTACTCAACATAATGGACATATTTTTCTAAATCTTTTAGCACTGCATGGATACCAATGGAACCCAGAGATTAGTCATTGGTTATTTCTTGCTCTTATTTCCTCCTCTTCTGGCTTGTAAAGATTGGTCCAATTTGCAATGGTTAGTAATGGAGTCACAAGAATCAAGCTGCTAGCACAAGGAGTGGGGAGGGGAGTGAGTGGATAGAATTCTTTCAGTTGCCCCAGAATAACAGTTATAACGGAATCCCTTTTTGACCAAGAATGGATGCTATTCAGACTTGGCTATCTCAGGGCTAAATTGGCTGACAAATTAGCAACTTCTGTTGGAACATTATTCCTAAAGGCCCAAAGTAGATAAAGTGCTCAGGATGACTTCAAATAGCTGTCTTGCCCTCTGGATCACAGCTATGCTCAGAGCTTGCCTGGATGAAGATTTGGCTTTGGTAATGTATGGTTTGGGTTGGTAAAGCCTATAAATATTAACTTCACACAACCCACAAACTTAACAAGGGAAGGGATTTATTAATTCAGGAAAACAGGGAAGGAGGGATAATTTCTAGGATGGAGGGTGAGGTAAATCTATCTAGTATCTTCAGTATATTGACAGAAATAGCAATCCCCCAGAGGGGAATACCTCTGAGTAACTTATTCCCCTAACTCCCTCACAAACTAAACTTTCTCTTAAATCTAATGTTATCAAGTTTAAGATGGTGAAGGTAATCTTGATTGTAGATCTATATTGTTTAGAGATTAGCTGGGGTACTATATATATATATAATACCCCTATAGATATTTTCACAGTGCTCACAGCCTGGTTTAGTCTGTATGGAGTAAACAGCAAAGAATCACCCTGCTCCCTAAGGTCAGAAATAAGCTAACAGAGAAGTAAAATCCTACCCCTCTCAAGCCACCCAGCTCCCCCAAAGAGTGTCCTTGCCAAGTTGGGTGTCCTACTTTTATACCCACATTCTTAACTGCCCCAACTGCCCCCTCTCCTGGAGTTCTGGGGGATACTGTGGAATTCTGTGAGGCATTTCACTCCACTTAAGGTCATGCAAATTACAGATTATATAGTCTTCTAATGTCCTCTATCCTACTTTGGGTATGCAATTCATTGTTGGCCACATGTTGCAGCCTACTGATACCCACCATAGTCTTCTATGCTCCGTGAATGACTTGAAATTCACTTGGTGATGAATCCTCTTACCATGACAACCCACAAAGCAAAAAAATATATGCTTTTACTAGGTAATTCTGGAGATGGTAGTGCTGAAAATTAGTAAGTAATTTATTTCAGATGTATCTAGCCAATTACTCACCACTCAACTGCCTTTTTAACTTTTTTTTAATATGGCAAAGTTATACAAATTACAAATTACTCAGAGCTTTAAAAAAGATCATTACTCATCAAGGGCCAATGATGTCATTGCCTGATCTGGCTCAATGGTAAATTAATACTCCTCTTCAGTGATTACATGCTTTATCCAACACCACAGGGCTGTCTGGGGTAAAATCAAGTTCTTGCTAGCTAACAGCTACTATCTCACTCCTTGCTGTAACCCTTTTGTGGTTGGTAGTGCTAAGCTTGTTAGTATAAGCCAAAGGTTCTTAACCATTTTCTTAGTCATAGACTATAGAAGTCTAGTAAAGCCTATGAACCTCAGAATAATTTTTAAAAATTTTATAATGGAAGGACATTCTAAATTTCACTTAAAGGTTAGTGAAAATAAAGATGTGGTTTTCTTCTAATGTAAGTTCATGGAGCTCCTGAAATTTATCCCAACACCCCAGGCCACAGACTCCAGGTTAAGAATCTCTGGTCTAAAAGTTCAATATAAATTAATTCAACAGATTTTTGGCTCTTTGTTTCTGCTTTTCACTTTAAAAAAACATACCACTGTACTGCCCCTGCTATATTTCGACTGAAGTCATATGCCAAGGAATGAACTGTGTATGGTTTTTAAATCATGACACTAGAAAGAAATAAAGTCAATACACTTAAGTAACTCCTGTGAGCAGAGAGTCTGTGATTTTTTCATTGACCAGGCATCTCTAAACCCTACTTTGTAGGTTAACCAAAACCAAAACTCTCAAGCACAAGGAAACAACATTAAGGTACTCAAATACACCCCCTCTCAGCCTTCTTTAAGGAGAAGAAGACTGATGGAATTCCCAGAGTCCTATGTCTAGACTAAACACTACAGACTCTGATTCCTACCAATGTTCTTCTTCCTCTATCTCAATTCTGGTCCCCACTCTTTTTACTGCAACAGCCACTAATCATTCTGATTTGGCTATAGCCTCTGCTTTTCCCTGGATTTGTGTATATTCTCTATTTCTGAGCATGGCCCTGGCTCATGACTAAGTAGGGTAAAGTCTGACTATAAAAGTATTTTCTCAGGAAAACAGATGGAGGATAGTGAATACTTCTCATGGTTTCTCTCTTTCCCCTGGTTTAAAAGTACACATAGTCCTTCATTATGTATTTCAGCTTTTTCCAACTTCCCTCCAAATCTAAAGCTTTATTGGAAGGACTGATGGGAGGGAGGTAGATCAGCTTGCTATCTGATGCAGTATATATGTAATAAATTATATTTATCTTACTATTTTGAGTTAGAATGGTTCTGAGAAATTTGCTTCATTTCTCCCACCCACCCCCATTTTTTTCAGATAAGTAAATGCCAAGACTCAGAGATTTTAAGTGAATTGTCCAAGGTCACACAATTACTTTGGAGTAAGGCTGGTACCCAGTTCTCTTTATCCAGAAATGTCTAATTCACATTAGCCTGTTGAATGTAAGTAGCCCACAATACTCCTTACCATCCCTGAACCTGTGTAAAATATAATAGGGAAATTTTTTATTTGAAAATTTTAATTTAATTAATTAATTTAGAATATTTTTCCATGGTTACATAATTCATATTCTTTCCCTCCTTCCACCCCACCCCCTCCTGTAGCCAATGAGCAATTCCACTGGGTTTTACATGTGTTATTGATCAAGACCTATTTGCATTAGGGTGATCACTTAGAGTCTACATCCCCAATTATATCCCCATCGACCCATGTGATCAAGCAATTGTTTTTCTTCTGTGTTTCTACTCCCACAGTTCTTCTTCTGGATATGGGTAATTTCTTTCTCATAAGTTCCTCAGAAATATCCTGAATCATTGCATTGCTGCTAGTAGAGAAGTCCATTTCATTTGATTGTGCCACAGTGTATAAAGTTCTCCTGGTTCTGTTCCTTTCTCTCTGCATCAATTCCTGGAAGTCATTCCAATTCACATGGAATTCCTCCAGTTCATTATTCCTTTCCGCACAGTAGTATTCCATCACCATCAGATACCACAATTTGTTCAGCCATTCCCCAATCGAAGGGCATCCCCTCATTTTCCAATTTTTTGTCACCACAAATAGCATGGCTATAAATATTTTTGTACAAGTCTTTTTCCTTATGATCTCTTTGGGGTATAAACCCAGCAGTGGTATGGCTAGATCAAAAGGCAGACAGTCTTTTAAAGAATAGGGAAATAGTTAACAAAATAAAGACACAATAGAACGTAGATAACAAAATATAAAGAGGCCTACCTGGGGCGAGGGCTGTTGTGTGTGTATGTGCCTTGAAGAGAAGCAGAATAGACATCTCCAGCCTTTTGTTCCCCTACCCTTCTAGATGGTTCAGTGGATGGAGAGCCAGGCCTAGACAGGAAGTCCTAGGTTCAAATCTGGTCTTAGATACTTCCTAACAGTATGGCCCTTTGCAAGTCACTTAATCCCAGTAGCCTAGCCCTTATCACTCTTCTGGCTTGGAATTGATATTTAGCATCAATTCTAAGACTGAAGACAAGGGTTAAAAAGAGAGAGAGACAGACAGAAAAAAAGAGAGAGAGGAGAGGAGAGAAGAAGAGAGGAGAGAGAGAGAGACAAAGAGAGAGATACTTTAATTCTTGACAGGAG
This sequence comes from Gracilinanus agilis, assembly GCF_016433145.1. Taxonomy (NCBI): domain Eukaryota; kingdom Metazoa; phylum Chordata; class Mammalia; order Didelphimorphia; family Didelphidae; genus Gracilinanus; species Gracilinanus agilis. The sequence goes on from NC_058130.1 coordinate 662,421,543, forward strand.
GGAAAGCAGAGAATTGGAATCAGAGAGCACTCTGCTCTATTTAGAGAAGAGGAACTGGACTAGAATTATATCTATCTGCCCCCTTAGATATTATTAGCCATGGGGATATGATTAGGTTCAATCTAACTTCTGATCTCTTTGTCATCATAATTGGGGGAAGGGGAACTCCAAGCTCTATGTCCAAGGCCTGACCCCTTCCCCACCTAATACCAGCTCCACAGTGAATATACATGACAAATAGCAAAGAAACTTATTTATCCAAATCATAGCAAAACAGAAATCAGAGAAAGTATACATAGGAGAACGTATATCAGACAATACAAAATGAAAGAGCTCTTCTATTGGGAATGAGATTACTCAGCTCAACCAAGAGAAATTGCCCTTGATCTCACTCAAAAGGAAATTCCCCAAGGTCTTTAGAATAGCAGTCTGAGGACAGGGACATGATGGAGACTGTCAGCTCCTTTCATGTCTTACCAGAGTTTTTTTTCCCTTCAACAGCATGAAACAGTATTTGTTTTTTCTATCTTCCCACTCAAAAGTGGAAGCCAGAAGCAGGTGACCTGACTCAAAGCTTGAAGAAGAGCTATAAAGACACTCTCAAGGTCTCTCTGAAGAACTTTAGTATAGATCAGTGGTTCCCAAACTTTTTTGGCCTACCATCTTTCCAGAAAAAAATATTACTTAGCGCCCCCTGTCACATACTATCACTGCTCCCTTACAGTTATTCACTGCCCCCAAATGCACCTGTGGCCATCCCTGCCCCACTGGATCGCTGCAGCACCCACCAGAGGGTGGTGGCACCCACTTTGGGAATCACTGGTAAAGATGGTGAGACATGGAAGACACTGTCATGGGGCCATCCAGTCTATATCAAAGACTGTACACTATACTCTATAAACAAAACAGAATTTCAGTAGCTCATAAGAAACATGAGTAGTGAAAATTTAGAGACTTCATCTCAAATGTTTATATGGGCTATTTGTGTCAGATCTGTGGTAAAACCTTCTGAACTCATATTAGTCTGATCAGCTACAGTCATACACACTGTATGACCCTAGTGACATCATTTTTTTCCTCTTGAGTGCAAAGGACAACAACCAATCAACTTCTGTGTGCCAGGAACTGTTTTAAGTGTGAGGAGAGATGTAAAAACAAACCAAAATACTAAAGAAGCTGACATTCTACTCCATTGTATGATGGAGGCAGCCTGGTGAAGGGAGACTGAAGGAAGGGAATAAGCATTTATATAGTACTTACAACATACCAGGCACTGTGCTAAGTGTTTTATAAATATTATTTCATTTAAAGTTGAAAGAATCCTATATTTGGAAAATCATTTGATCTGAGTTTAAATCCTGATTCTAGGTTTTTAACTAATTTTGCCACTTACTATTGTAATAAGGAAAGTAGGAAATTAGCACCCAGGCTGTCAGGCTGTCCCTAAAGACCTGAGAGTTCCATAATGGAATATAGCCAGGTTTTGAAAAAGTGTGGGTGGTTTGGCCAAGCTGAAAAGAGGAGGTATTGACTGTACGATCCAGCTTTGCCAGGTATCCAAGGAGCTGATAGAATGGGATTTGGATTTCACTGAGAAAAAGATATTTCAAGCAACTATCATGGCGTAGGTTGAGGAAAGGACTGGATTATCTGTTGGTGGACAGCAGATTTATCTACCTTACTCCCTAGAGTGGTTGTGGATTGACTGGCTGTATATTGGACTTGTTCCTGTTTCCTGTGACATCTATGATCATCTTGGAGCACCATGAACCAGTGCAGTAAGAAGTCCACCTCTCCAGCCCCTCTTATCCTAGTTAGAGGTTTAGCTTAGTTTAGAACTTAGTTTAGTTAAATCATTAGGGCTATCCTATAGTACAGAAAATCCCTCTCTTCTACTTCCCTCATATAATACCAATAAATCCAGTTTGTTTGTACTTCCAGCCTCCTCTAAACCATAAAGAACCCACATCTTGAAGTTACTCATTTCACTGGCTTTCCCTGGTTGATAGATTGTTAGTTGCCTGACCAACTGTCCTTCCCAAATCTCACATCCCCATTTGTTTTCCCTGTGTTTACCTGTCAGTCCTTCCCTTGTGAGGTATGGGAGTATCCCCAGTTTGTCTGGCATCTAGTTATTCCCCTATTCCCAGTATTTTCTTTTTCACTATGAGTATCCCGTTGGACAAATTTCTTAGCATCTCTGTGCTTTAGTTGATTCATCTGAAAAATGAGAAGTTTTAGTTAAATGATCTCTATGCTCCCTTTCAAGCTCTAGATATCTGATCTTATGATATCCTTCAGCTCTAAATACTATAATTTATCTACATGTTTGTATATATATTGGGTATTTCAAGCTGATGTTCTAAAAATCTTAAATTTGATTTGTCCAAAACTAAATTCCTCTTTCCTCCCAGCCCTCTACTCTTCCTAACTTCTTACCACCATCATAATTGTCCCTATGGACCTAGGCTTACAACTTAAGTGTCATCCTTGATTCCACATTCTCACTCACCCCATTGAGCCAATCATTTGCAAAATCTTCTTGTTCATGTCTTCAGATCTTTCCTATACATACCCATCTCACAAAGCTACCACCCTGGAATAGATCTTACTCCTCTCATGCCTGGATTATTACAATAGATTTCTATTTTTACCCCCTGTCTAAAGTCTCCCTAACTTCAGGCTATTCTCTATTTATCTATCAAATTGATCTTCTAAAGAGCAGTTCTGAGCCTGTCACCTTCCCACTCTATTTACTCCACAGGCACAGGATCAAATATTAAGTATTCTATTTGGCATTTAAAACCTACCTACTTAATGTTTAAAAAAATTAAAAAATTAAAAAAAAAAGAATAAAACCTCCCTACTCTTTCAGTCTTCTTTCACATCACTCTCTTCCACCAGTGAAACTATGCCTTCTTTCTGTTCTTCAAACAAGGCATTTTTTTTTAATTTTTTTATTTTATTTTAAACCTTAAACTTCTGTGTATTGACTTTTAGGTGGAAGAGTGGTAAGGGTAGGCAATGGGGGTCAAGTGACTTGCCCAGGGTCACACAGCTGGGAAGTGTCTGAGGCTGGATTTGAACCTAGGACCTCCTGTCTCTAGGCCTGGCTCTCAATCCACTGAGCTACCCAGCTGCCCCAAAACAAGGCATTTTTGCCAGAATTCTAATTCTGGGCATTTTCACTGAATGTCTTCCATGCCTGTAATTCTCTCTCTTCTCACCTCATTTCTGCCTGCTAGCTTTCCTGGCTTCCTGTAAGTCCCAGCTAAAAATCCAATGTGTGCAAGAAATGTTTCCTGGTCCCCCTTTATGCTAGATTTGAGATGATCTCCAATTTATCTAGATATAAATAGATAGATATAGATGGATGGATGGATGGATGGATGGATGGATAGATGGATGGATAGATTGTACAGTGGCTAAAATGTCTTTTTGTATTTTCAGCCCTTTAAAACTGCCTGGCAGAACGGGCTCAAACTCTGGTCTTTCTGACTTCAAATCTAGCCCTTTATGCACTGCTCCACCTAAGTGCTTTAAATGGCTTTTTTTCTTAGAATCACTACTTAGGTGCAAAGAGGCACAACACCTCAAGTTTGACCATCATCAGTATTTGTTAAGTCTTTACCAACAAGCAACAAAAACTTGACCTGACTCTTAATTTTCTTTCCAGGTCTAGATCTATGATCTTATGAACTCTGACTAATCGTAATATTCGTTTGCATATGTATGGATGTAGTTTGGTGGTGGAAGCAAAGACATCTCACAGAATAGTTACCGAAACTCCCGAATACCCCAGGACCAGCGCCATTGGCAGGACCAGAGACGCCCCGCCCCCTGAGGAAGGAGGACAGAATGTAAAGACTGCGCTTGCGCAATAAGCACGCTGGCCTCAAGACTCAAGAAGCCCTGCCCTTCTTTCCCGCCCGCCCTCCTACGCACCCCTCACCAACCCTCCCTTTGAAGTGACACGCAATCGTAGAAGAGGCGCGCTTCGGCATGAGGGCCCGCCTATAGCATGTTTTCTCGCGGAGTTTCCGGCGGGTGAAAAAGCGAAGTACTAACTTCACTTCCGGCCGAAGCCGGTCCTTGTAGTTTTGTTACTCGTGGCTCCGTTGCCGAGGGAAAACTGGTTCTTTTATTCGCGTGCGCGTGGCCGACCGGCCATGAAGATCACGCGGCAGAAGCACGCGAAGAAGCACCTAGGTTTCTTCCGCTACAACTTCGGCGTCCGGGAGCCGTACCAACTGTTGCTGGATGGCACCTTCTGTCAGGCGGCGTTGCGGGGCCGCATCCAGCTCCGCGAGCAGCTGCCCCGCTACCTCATGGGGGAGACACAGCTCTGCACCACTAGGTCTGCCGCGGCGGCGGGCGGGTGGGGCCGGGATGGGACGGAAAGAGAAGGCTGCCCCAGCCTAGCGGGACGTACCGAGGGTCAGGACCCCGGGGTTTCGACCCTGCTGTTCGCTGCGCGAGTCGCCCAACCTCTCTGAGCCTCAATTTTTTCATTTCTAGGATAGGGATAACTGTTAGGGAGAGGTTTTTGGATGTCAACCCATAAAGGAAGGAGTTTTGTCAACCATAAAAACATACAAATGGGGGGAACCTTTAGTGTTATCTACTCTACTAAGGGAAAGAGCTTGACTCTCTAATTTAAATGGTTTGAAGTGGGGGTGGGGGAATTGTATTTTAATTTACCAGTATCCTTCTCCAATACAAAGATCAATCTCTGGCATGGTCCGGGCATCCACTACAGTTCTCCCTTGGTATCTCATTTTGGCTCAAAGGTCACATGGAATTCTGTAAAACTGTGAGAGAAATCCAAGCTCTTTTTTCTTCATTTAGTTAGCCCAGTTGTTAGGCACTTTTCTGAGAACTGTGCTAACCTATTAAAGACATATAGTTTAGATAAGAGGTTTTTGCCCTTTGTGGGCCTTATTCCTGGAATGTACATCCTCCAGTTAGCTTGTTGAATTTCTAACCATTTTTAAAAGCTCAACTCAAATGGCCTCTCTTCATGAAGCCTTTACATAAATTCATTGGTAATGATGATGGTTTTTTTCTCCTTGTTTCTCACAAAGCACTTTGTTTCCCATCTCTCAAATGTACTTACCATGTAATTTAAGTGTTTTTTTTTTTATTAGTTATCTGTATAGGAGGGCAGACTGTCTTATCTGAACTTTCTATCTCCTTCATTTCTTAGCACAGTGCTCTGCACATAGTTAGCCTAAAGTGTTTGTATTGAATTGAAAATTCAATTTTTCTGCAACATCTGTGACTAACATATTTCATATAAAAGCTTTTTACGGTTGGAATGGAACTAATTCCATTCCAGAGAGCATGTCATCTAGCCACTTCGTTTTAAAGAGGAAAATAAACCCAGTGAGATTAAGTGACTTTAAATTATTGGTCACTTGCCTCTGTCTCTCCATTGCCTTCTATGTGATGACCATTTATAATTCTTTAGGATGTAATGTTACTCATCAGATTGGTTTTTTTGGTAGAATATTATTTTAAAAGAGGAAATTAAAGATCATTAAGAAGCTTTGTAATTTCCCAAAGGCTGTTCAGGCTACTTTCCTCCTGTTTTAGTTCTGGACCCAATTTTCCTTTTGAACTTTTTAACCTATACACATACGCATACATTTATATTAGAGCAAAGACAAAATACCAAATTTGAAAGAGAAAATATGTTTGAGGAGGATGACATTATACTGGCAGCCTAGCACAGTGTCACCCCAAAACAAAAATATGTGTAGAACCAAGAGAATCTCTTCTCGAATTGGACTCTGTACTGGATCTTCTCCACAGAATTAATACTTTTGGCAAGCAAAAAGGTCTCTGTTGTATGCCATGCCTTAGTTGAGTCATTGAATAAGGTTATTTTTTCTAAGGTTTAGTCAATGATCATCATCCCTTAATGGGTGAGACCTTGTATAAAAACCTCTAAAGGCAGTGTTTGTGTTTGTTAATCAATTAAGATGCAAATAATGGATTCTCTATTCCCCACATCTTTGACTTAATTGTGAAATAGTAAAGACTTGATCCATTGTTGAATATGCCTTTGAAAGCGTGCTTGTTCATCTCCTAGAACATGCTCATATATCTATATATGTACTTATAACATATACATTACACATAATATATAAGCATTTTATTTTAACCAATTTGTAACTGATTTTCAACTTTCTTTTTGGTTTATGCCTTTTCTCCCATGCATTCTGGCTTCCAACCCTATTTAAAATATTTAAAACAGTGGTTCCCAAACTTTTTTGGCCTACCACCCCCTTTCCAGAAAAAATATTACTTAGCACCCCTGTCACATAATATCACTGCCCCCTTACAGTTACCGCCCCCAAATGCACCTGTGGCCATCACCACCTCCCTGGATCACTGCAGCACCCACCAGGGAGCGGAGGCACCCACTTTGGGAATCACTGATTTAAAACTGCTCAAATTACCAGTTACCTAGATGCCAGATCCAAGAGCATTTTCTCATTTCTCATCTTTTCTCATGCATTTTCAGCATTTGACACTATTCACCTCACCTCCTAGACAATTTCTCTTCTCTGGGTTTTTCATAACACTCTTTGTTCTCTTCTCTATTTGACTCTGTCTCAGTAACCCTTATCCACTAACTCTTGATGTACCTCAAGGGACTATCTTGGCCCCCTTTTTTTGTATTTCTCTACTCTTTCCTAGTGACTAATCAATTCACATGGTTTCAAGGATAATTTATTTTCCGGTGAGTCTCAGTTTTGACTCTAGTCCCTCTGCCTATTGGATATCTCATAGACATCTCAAATTCAATTTATCCAAAACAACACATAAATATTTCTTCTCATATTCACTGCTCTTTTGAACTAATTTCCTTGTTTTTGGCTAAAGATATTGCTGTCCTGGTCATCCACATTCACAAACTTGTCATTTTTGACTCCATATTGTCACATATTTTACATATCTAATCATTTGTCAGGTCTTAACATTTCTAATTCATTAGGATCTTTTGCCATCACCCACTTATCTTCCTACTTCACTTTTTATACCATCTCCACTTTAATTCAAGCTCCAGTCATCTCTCCTGGACTATTACAGTAACCTACTAGTTAGTAAGCTCTTTGTGAATATGGATTATTCATTCTTTATTGTATTTTTGGCTGTTAGCACAGTGCCTTGCATATGGTGCTCAACAAATGTTTATGGGTTTAATTGATTAGTCTCTGCCTCAAGCTTCTTGTTCCCCTAATTCATCCTATCATAAAACCACCAAAGTAATTTTTGTGGAATGTTGATCTGACCATGTTGAATGTTTCAGAGTAGGGGGCCATTCCCCCTACTCCGAAAATTCCAAGACTTTCCTTTTATATCTGGGATCAACCATAAGTTCTTCTGTTTGACATAGAAACTTTATAGCCTGCTTCCTTTTTCCATTCTCCAGTCTCTATACATTATTCCCCTCCCTGCCCCCTGGGTATAGTCATTATCAGCTTTTTGTTCCTTACACATAGTGCCCTGTCCTCCAGTTTCTTGTGATCCCAGGCTTCTCATTTCAAACCCCATGCTCCAAAAGAGGCTTCCTGCTAATGCCTTCCTATCCAAGGTTATCTTGTGACTGCTTTGATGTACTTGTCTTTTCCCCTGATAAGACTTCATTTTGAGATAATGACTTTCATTTTTGTCTTGTGTATTCTCAGTGCCTAGCACAGTGCCTGGCACATAGTAAGTTTTTAATAAATCCTTGTTAATTTTTTTTTAATCAGGGTTTTCTCTTTTGAATGAGGGTGGTGGAAATGAACATTCTAAGTCCATTATTAGTTTTGGTTTGCCATGTTGCATTTATGACTAATAGTGTAATTTTTTTTAACATTTATTAATAATCATTTTTAACATGGTTACATGATTCATGCTCCTACTTTCCCCTTCACCCCCCGCACTCCCCCCACCCATGGCCGACGCACATTTCCACTGGTTTTGTCATGTGTCCTTGATCAAGACCTATTTCCAAATTGTTGGTGGTTGCATTGGTGTGGTAATTTCGAGTCCACATCCCCAATCATGTCCACCCCGACCCATACGTTCAAGCAGTTGCTTTTCTTATGTGTTTCCTCTCCTGCAGTCCTTCCTCTGAATATGGGTAGTTTTCTTTACCATAAATCCCTCAGAGCTGTCCTGGGTCATTGCATTGTTGCTGGTACAGAAGTCCATTACATTCTATTTTACCACAGTATATCAGTCTCTGTGTACAGTGTTCTTCTGGCTCTGCTCCTTTTGCTCTGCATCAGTTCCCGGAGGTCTCTCCAGTTCTCCTGGAACTTCTCCAGTTTGTTATTCCTTTTAGCACAATAGTATTCCATCACCCGCATATACCACAGTTTGTTCAGCCATTCCCCAATTGAAGGACATACCCTCCTTTTCCAGTTTGTTGCCACCACAAAAAG
>NC_058130.1:662434975-662540881 GCF_016433145.1 Gracilinanus agilis
TTTTCTGTGCAAATACCTGGAATTCTTCAATTTTGTTGAATGCCCATACTTTCCCCTGGAAATATATAGTCAATTTTGATGGGTAGTTGATCCGTGGTTGCAGGCCCAGCTCTCTTGCCTTTCTGAATATCGTATTCCAAGCCTTGCGATCTTTTAGCGTGGAGGCTGCCAGATCCTGTGTGATCCTGATTGGTGCTCCTTGATATTTGAATTGTTTCTTTCTGGCTTCTTGTAAGATTCTTTCCTTTGCTTGGAAACTCTTGAATTTGGCGATTATATTTCTGGGTGTTTTCTTGATCGAATGTTGCAGGTGTTCTATGAATCCTTTCAATGTCTATATTGCCCTCTTGTTGTAGGACTTCAGGGCAATTTTGCTGAATTATTTCTGTTAGTATTGAGTCCAGGTTTCTATTAATTTCTTGTTTTTCTGGAAGACCAATTATTCTCAAATTGTCTCTTCTAGACCGGTTTTCTTGGTCTGTCACTCTCTCATTGAGATATTTCATGTTTCCTTCTATTTTTTCAGTCTTTTGACTTTGTTTTATTTGTTCTTGTTGTCTTGAGAGATCATTAGCTTCTAGCTGCTCAATTCTAGCCTTTAGGGACTGTTTTCAGCTATAATCTTTCGGTTTTCAGCCATAATCTTCTGGTTTCGGCTATAAACTTCTGGTATTCCTTTTCAATCTGGTCATTTCTGGTGTTCAATTTGCTTATCAGTTCATTTGGTTTCTGAGCCTCACTTTCCAGTTGTAAGATTCTACCTTTTAAACTGTTATTTTCTTGCCAGATCTCTTCCATTTTCCTCAAAATCTCAGTTTTGAACTCTTCCATAGCTTGTGAGGAGTTTTCCTTATTTGAGGAGGGTCCGGATGCTTGTTTGTTCTCCTCCTCTGTTTGCTCGGTTGTCTGGATTTTCTCTGTGTAAAAGTTGTCGAGTGTTAAAGACTTCTTTTTCTTGTTGTTATTCTTTCTCTTCTGAACTTCCTGAGACTGGGTAGCCATCATTAGCCCAGCAGCTTCTCAGGTTTATCCTTGAGCTCAGGGTCTGTCTGCGGTCAAGCTCCCTGGTGGATCCCCTTGTTTTTCCTCTGCCGGAGGTTTTTTTACAAGTCTCAGGGCGCTGCTTCCACAGTCATACACCCGTACATGCTGGTTCCCCACTCAGGATTTCAGAGCTTTAGCTTGTGGCTGTGTCTCCCTCCACCCACGCCTCCTCGGAGCCTGAGCTCTGAGCCCGCCTTGCTCTATTTCTTTTTAGCTGGGTTCGGTGCTATAGGTGCTGTGTGTGGAGGGGTTGGGGGTGGGGTGGTTGCTCAGCCCGCGATTTAGTGAGAGCTGTTTCACCCCTTTATAGCATGGAAATGCCTCGATTCCACATACCTTCCACGCTGTGCCCTGTTGTGGGGTTCCTCCGTTCGTCTGGACTTGTTTTTATGTCCCCTTGAGGAGTTTTGGGTGTTTTGGTCAGGAGAGGTTAAGAGCTGCTTCTTACTCTTCCGCCATCTTAACCCGGAACCTAATAGTGTAATTTTAACACTGTATTTGGAAGCAAAAAAAAAAAATGCATTCTAAATATGACCTGTTTTTACTGTCATACCAAAAAGAACTATTTCTCTTATAAATGCTTACCAGTTTTTGCAATTTTAATTATTTTTTTTCCAGATGTGTGTTAAAAGAATTAGAATCATTGGGGAAAGAGTTATATGGTGCAAAACTAATTGCACAAAGATGTCAAGTTCGAAGTTGTTCGCACTTCAAGGATGCAGTCAGTGGTGCTGAATGTCTATTATCCATGATTGAAGATGGAAATCCTCACCATTTTTTTGTTGCAACACAGGTAATATTGACTATGAAAATTAATGATGCTTTGGTTTGTTTTTTATACTACAGTAACTTCGCAATATATACCTTTCCACTAACCCTTCCCCTAAAACAGTTAAGCAAGACTAACTGTAGTGCAAAAGACTTTGGATAAAGAGCAGCAAAGGTACAAAGGGCTTTGTTGTCGTTCACTCATTTTCTTCAATCATCTAACTCTTCCAGACTCCATTTGGAATTTTCTTGGCAAAGATAATAGAGTGGTTTACTATTGCCTTTTCCAGCTCATTTTATAGATGAGGAAACTGAGGCAAACAAGGTTAAATGACTTCTCCTGGATCACAAAGCTAGTGTCTGAGGCCAAATTTGAAATCAGGAAAGTGAGTTTGCCTGGCTCCACACCCTTGATTCTATCCCCTGTACTACCTAACTCCCTCTATGGGGTGGTCTCAGTATATAGTGCCCTCGGCCCTCAACTGAGGGCAGCACACAGCAGGAAGGCTTTTGGATTTAGTCTTTTGTACTCTTGTCAAAGGCCCAGAGCCCTCAGGGCTCCAACTAGGTGGAGTTTTAGACCAAGAGCCAGCATGTCACAAATAGGAGACTTCCCTATCATCCTTAGGGTAAAAGAATCAGATACCCTGCACTGATGAAGGGATTTTCTAAATTGGTTGATAAGGTGTTAGGAATGAAAGGATGAAAGGAATAGCTCCTAACCTTGCCATCCTATAAGAAATGAGGGGGTGTGGTGGAGTGGAAGGAAGAATGGTAATAATGCCTAGTCTCTGGCTTGATTAGCCTTAGTGTATGTGTGTCCTGGGGAGGAAGCAGAAACCGATCCACTCAGACCAGATTTTACACTAGCCTTACTAGTAGACAAAATCGACTCATCTGACAGCAAGTGCAATAATCCATCTTTATACATCCAAGTGTACAGTTCCTAGGGCTGGAGTCGCCTCAGTGTGACCCTGCATAGTGCCCCACCCCCCCACCCCCACCTACCTTCAGCTAGAACTGCTCCAAACTACTGCCCCTGCTTTGCCTATCAATAGACCCTGAACTGGAACCCTAGCTATTCAGGATCTTGGTCCCAGTCCAGGAGTAGAATTTGCATAATGTGAATTTATGAAAAGCAAGAACTTTCTCCCACCTGTGTCCTGAGAGGAAAGAAATTTATTCTTTGGAACCAAGATTGATTGTTGAAATTAATCATATTTCAACTACATTGCTCTGCAATTCATCTTCCATGTTCATTTGAATCCCTCATAATATTTCATTTAAGATATTCTTTAACATTGTTTCATACTGATTTTGTTGCAATTTTGCTTTTAAAAAGCTTCAGCAATTCATCTGACTGAATTGAAATATTTGTCTCCACTGTTCAGCATTTAGTTTCATCTTTTCCCCCCAAACAGAGCATCTGATAATCTCAATGTTCTCATCTTTGTTTTAAATGTTTGTAGTGTCTTACACATTGGCGCATAAGAATTTAAGAAACGAAACTAAAACTCTCAGTTACTAATGATTTTAAGTTCTTAGAAAACGTTCTCTTTGAGAGCACTTTCATTTCATTGGCAGGCTGTGATGTGCTCCTGAATAATACCAGATTAATGTTTGTTTTTCATAGGACCAGAATTTGTCTCTACAAGTAAAGAAAAAACCTGGTGTTCCTCTCTTGTTTATCATTCAGAACACTGTAGTTTTGGACAAACCTTCTCCCAAAACAATTGCCTTTGTCAAGGCAACAGAGTCAGGGCATCTTGTCTCTGTTCACCAAAAACAGAACATCAAGAAACTCAAAGAAGAACAAGGTCTAGTGAAAAACCCTGAACAAAAAAAGAAGAGGAAACGAAAAGGCGTGAGTGGTCCCAATCCTCTTAGTTGTCTGAAGAAAAAGAAGAAGGCACAAGATTTAAACCAGTCTTCTGCTCCTGAAAAGAAAAAAAGGAAAAGAATTCGCATCAGAAATAGAACAAAAGCACTTTCTGTGCTGTCAGTGAAACAGAATGCAGAAATACAGTGCAGTTCTATGGTTTAATTGAACTGAAAAGTTTTTAGAAACTAACCAAAACTCTTCATTTTATGCAAAATAAAGCTTTTGATTTATGTTAGTATTTGTGATGAAAGTTTAAAGATATCTTTGTACATTTGCATAGGTCTGTTGGTCATCACTTGAAAAAGAAAATAAAAAAGTGGATAAGAATTGAATATGCTACAAAGTATGACAATCCTTTACCCTCTCTGTCCCCTCTCATCTTTTATACCTCTGTTGCTCTTCTGGACATTCTTGTTAATTTATTCATGTTTCCTTTGATTCATTGTTGCTGTAGGACTAGCAACCCTAAACCATTCTTTTCTGAATGTTGAAAGTTTATTGTAAGCTGAAAGTTTAAAACACTAATATGCCTTAAAAATGAGTAAGTTATAAAGGTTTTCCATTCTCCTTGGTACACCACATTGGTATCAACATTATCTGTTAAGTCATTGTTCACCTTCCTTCTCCCATGGATTCGGAGCTAGGTTAAATTTAAATGACTGGAAAAAAATGAAATGTCAAATTTCATATACGCATATATAGAGAGAATTGTTTTGTATTGTTTTTATTACTTTCCTCTAAAAATAGCTTTAAAAAAATCCTTACCTCCTGTCTTAGAATTGATATAAAATATTAGTTTCAAGGCAGAAGAGTGGTAAGAGCTAAGCAGTTGGGATGGGTCATATAGGAAGTGTGTGAGCTCAGATTTGCACCCAGGACCTCCCATCTCCAGGCCTGGCTCAATCCACTAAGCCATCCAGCTGCCCCTAGACATAATCTTAACATTTAATAATATGAAAATCTTTCACAATAGTCATATACATAATAGCACTCAATTTCAATGATAGTTTTGTTTTTCTTAAAAAAGAAGTTTTAATGATATCTTTTCATTTTATAGCACTGTTTCTGGATTTCCCCCTACCTTCATCCTATCCACCCCAAATTAAGTCTTTCTTGATGGCAAAAAAAGAAAAAGTTAAGTGGTTGTATCAATGTATGCAACATTCTGCCCTTGTGGACTCTCCTCTCTGTTAAGTGGAGGGGCATGTTTCACATGTTCGTGGTCCTATTCATTTGTTTCTGAATTACTTAGGTCTTTGACTTCCTTTTAGTAATCTATTCATTTACATTGTTATAGTCTCCTATGTTGTACTGGCTCTGCTTTTCTATTATCAGTTTATATATCTCCATATTTCACTGAATTCATTTGTCATTTCTTCATTATGATCATTTTTATTTATATTTTATGCCACATTTTTAATCTCTTACTCAAGGGTGGAATTGCAAGGCCAAAGCATATATGAGCCCTTTGTCACTTTTTTCACAGTTCCAAGTTTTTTCACAGAACAGCTGAACTAATTCAAAGCTGCATCATTAACGTGTTAGCATGCCTCTTCCCACATTCTCAAGAACATTAACTATTATCAGTCATGTCTCATTTGTAAGTTTGCAGGATGTGAATTGAAACCTCTTGAGTTATTTTGTTCTGCATTTTTTCAGTGATTGGATACTGTTCAAGAAGTTTGTCAATCATTGTAGTTCTGAAAATTCTTCATATTGTCTGATCACTTACCTAATGGGGAATGGCTTCTGGTTTTATGTATTTGCATCAATTCCCTATATATTCTGAATGTTGGATTTTGATTGTCAGTGGGTATCCAATGCGAAGATTTTACCCCCTTGACAAAATTTGACTTTTTTTACTCTACATTAATTTTGTGCAATTTCATTTTAATTTTATGTGAATAAATAAGTTTATTTTGTCTTTTATGATCACTATTCCTTATTTGACTGGTAAAAATACTCAATTTCTTTTTACAATGATGTGACTTCACATTCAGCTCACATTCATTTAGAGCTTGTTATATATAATATAATTCTAACTTTTGCCAAAATGCTTTCCAATTTTCCTGAACTATTCTTTTCAGATTAGTCCTTCCCCCCAATTTGTTCTCTATGTGTTTAATAGTCCAATCAAAATTTTGTTTACTTCTAATTTTTTTGCCACTATTTACTTTTTGGAAGCTGAAAAATGCCTCCCTCCTTTTAACTCTAAATTTTCTGATAATATAAAAATAAAAAATTAGGGAATGGAGGGGAGATGGTATAATGATTCTCTTCATCAAGAACTATTGAAGTTCCTTAATCTGCCTTAAATGTTGGAAAAATTGTGTTAATGTATGTTGTTGGACATTTGCTAGCTGTGTGACCCTGAGCAAGTCACTTAATCTCCATTGCCTAGCCCTTACCACTCTTCTGCCTTGGAACCAAGAGTATCAATTCTAAGACAGAAGATAAGGTTTTTAAAAACATTTGTTCAATGTGATAGGTTTGATTCATGGGGACTTTAGTAGTAATTTGGCCTGTTTTGTCTCCACTAGTAAGAAAAGACTGGAATCTTTTAATTACTTAATTGTTCATTGTAAAAACAGACCCAGTCAAAGAATAGCACTGAAAAAGCAAAATATTTAGGAGAGAAGTAAAATAGCATGGACATAAACACATTACCAAATTATTAGAGTAGCCTTTCTCAGCGGATATTTTGAGACACGGGCTCCTTCAAATTTATGATTGCTATAGTGAAAGGATGATGGGTTTAGTTTCCTCTGTAGATCAAATAGCCAGCTTCCTCTATTCATGTCTGTATTCAAAACCAGCATGTTACCAGCTTTTTTCTCCATGAATCCAGGTTGTATCACCTCCCTACCACATGCAACTTGCCTTGTCTTAGGCACTCTTGCACTTGCAAAATCTCTGCCTCATGATGCTCAGTAGGGAAAAAAAAAAACTAGGGAGTGAGAATGTCCTTGCTCCTTTAAGGTCAGAAAACTTCCCACTCTCAATATGCCCTGAGCACAGGAAAAAAGGAATGGCTATCAGTTACATGAACAAATGCTTTTAAAACTTTGAAGTGCTATATTAATGAGTCATTATGGTTCTTATGTAAAAACCCAGGAGGAAGAAAGGTGCCAAAGTGGTTAAAGCAGTGAAATCCTGACCCAGGGTAAAATCATACCATAATCACTAGCTGTAGCACCCTTGGCAAATCATTTAACTCTCAATTTCCTCATCTGTAAAATGAGCATCATAATGGCATCTGTCTTCTAGAGGCATGAGGATTAAATGAAACAAGTATTTAAAGTGCTTTGTAAACTTTAAAAAGCTAGTTAAAAATCAGCTATTAATAGCTCCCTTCAGATGCTTGAAAAGTAAATAGGAAAGGGAAAGGAATATAGCATTTATAAGCACCTACTATGTGCCAGGCAGCATCTTGGGTGTTAAAGGAAGACTAGTACCTCTGGTATGGGGACTTGCTGAGCCCTTTTCAGAGCTGCTTGTCTCCTTTGGGGTCTACCTGCCACTTAACTCACCTATGGCTCCAAGAAGCTGTGGCATGTGCAGCAGCCACGCTCTGGTAAAACCCACAATTTACTAAACAGACTAACCTAGGTTGAGGGTAACCAACAAGACTCAAACTTAGCTGTGAATTAGGGGATGCTTACCTCAAGCATGTGAAAACTTCCCTAGGTGGAATGAGCAGATGACAACAATTGGCTCCAAAGACCATGAAGGTGGCTGAAGTGGGCACTGAGGGGTGGGGGGGATACTTAGAGTTTGATTAGACATGGAAGAAGCTGAGGTCATGCCTTACAACCTGAGCCATCACCAGTCATCTTGACTTTTGTCTTGCCATTGGACTTTAATGACTGGAAAGAGACAATGAGGCTGATAACTACACAATTCTGCCTCACATAAATCCAATTTATAATGAAGGCAAAAGATATTACCATTCAAATCTGGCCTCGGACACTTCCTAGCTATATGACCCTGGGCAAGTCCTTTCACCCCCATTGCCTAGCCCTTATCACTCTTCTGCCTTGGAACCATTTCAAGATGGAAGATGAAGGTTTAAAAAAAAAATCACTAGTAGTGTCATTTTGGTACTCGAGTACTAAGGACAACAAACTACCATGTGCCAGGTACTGTGCTAAGCACTTTACAAATATCTCATTTGAGTCTCCCAACAACCCTGTGAGGTAGGTGCCATTATCATCCCTACTTTATAGTTGAGGAAATTGTTAGAGAAAAGCTAAGTGACTTGCTGAGGATCACACAACTTAGTGTCAGAGGCTCAATTCAAACGCAAGTCTTCCTCCCTCCTAGGCCCAATGCTCTATCCATTGTGCCACCTAGTTGCTTCAATAAGAATTAGATTTATGAAAAAAAAAATTGGATTTATGTTGCACCAAAAGAGGAAAGAGAAATGGGGCTAATTAGAAGTGACAAGGAGGCAAATTACAGCTCAATATATGGAGGAACTTCCCAACAATTAGTTCTATCCAAAATTATCATAGGTGGGCTCATAAGATACAGAATTCTCCATCACTGGATGAATTAACTGGTTAACCGACCCCTTTTGGAGTTATTGTAGAGATCCATGTATTGGGCAGGAGGGTGAACTAGTTAATCTGTCCAACTTTAAGTTTCTGTGATTGTGATGGCTTATTGCTTCAGTTCATCCAAAGTTCACTCAAGAGAGAAAGCCCTGAAGGAGGCTTATCTCACCTCCCTGAGTTTCATAATCATCCTAGCCAAAGCAAACCTCTACATGGGGAAGGGATGCGAGCGTAACATATGGGATCATGCTTTGCTTTTAATTTCTAGTTGGCTATACTTGGAGGTTCATAAGCCTTCGATAATCACTAGCAAGTGTACCTGCCAGCTGACACATATAATGCTTTAAATACTGCTAATTTCCAGTGACTACCAGAATTCCTTTGACCTTTTCCTCCAACCATTTGTGAAGGTGATGATTCTCTTTTCCCTCCCGATTGGCAACATGACCTTAATGTTCAGCAGAATTCTCTTATGACTTCTCTTGTGGTGTTATATACTCGGTGTCCTCTGCCAAGTGACATCCCATCTCTGTTTTCTTCTACCTTTACCAAACAGTTGAGAAATAAATTTGAGCCAGCTACTTGGGATGTAGTTGTGGTTAACACTCTACACACAGGGGCAATAGTACGTTTCAATGTATAGAAATGTCATAAAACCAAAAGTATAATTTCCCTAGGCAGTTACATTCCAAATTTTTAAAAGTTTGGAATGCTGGCTTTGACTATGAACACATTACTTTTTAGGTATAACAATGGTTATAATTATTATTGTTTTACTCTTTGTTGAATTCCTGATTCCTGAGCTATTTTTCTATTTTTGTTGTTGTTGTTATGCTGGGGAACGCTCAGATCTTTTGGCAAATGATTTGGTCCAGGCACACATAGTGCCACAACAGTGAACAATCTGTGTCTCAGACACAGATTTTTTTGTAGACAATTGCACTGGATGATAGAGGTCATATTTATTTTCTTCTGTATATTTCTTACCTGCTTGAATGCCTCCAATTCACCAAATCAGCTGACAAGTTATACTGCAGTTACAAGCATCACTTCTAGCCTCTGAGACTGATTCAGAAAGCCACACAATTGTAACAGGTAATAAAATGTTGAGTCTTCTAATCTTTCCACACAAGCACAAGCAGAATGAAAAAGTTTTGAAAGACTGGCAGGGAAACATCTTTGTGGAAAAATTTTAAAAGAAATATCTACTTTTTTTCTCACAATGCTTTGAGTGAGTCATAATCACAAATTATAGTGGTCCCTGATTAGCTCATCTACTTAATGCTGTCAGCAGATGTTCAGGGAATAATTTATATTATAAACAAAACCTACCAATATTATCTCTTGCCCCGGACTATTGCGATAGCCTCCTAATTGGTATCCTTTATTCCTGTCTCTTCATTTTCTAATAGTACATCCTTCACACAGCTGCCAAATTGATCATTCTAAAACAAATCTGGCTTTGTCAGCCAGGTCATTCAAAAATTTTCACTGGCTTCCTATTTGCCTTTTGAATAAAATGCAAAATGTTCAGCTTGTTATTTAAAGCCATTCACCATGTGGTTCCTACCTATATTTAGAACCTTATTTTAAATCATCTTTGCCATTGTCGTTTTTTCGGTTGTGTCTAACTCTTCATGACCCCATTTGGGGTTTTCTTGGTAAAGACACTGGTTTGCCCTTTCCTTCTCCAGTTCATTTTACAGATGAAAAAATTCTCCAACACATTTTACAGATGAGAAAACTGAGGCAAACGAGGTTAAAAGACTTTTCCAAAGACTTGTTCACCTTGGAAATCTGCTGTGGATATGGGTATGGCCTGTGAGACTTAACAAATTTACACTTTAAATTTCCCTTCCTTTTCCGACATTCTATTATTCTTTGACAGCAACAAGTACTGAATGGTTTTAAGCTGGGAAGGCAAGGTTTCCTTAATTGCTGTCAACTTACTTCACATCCCAGGAGCCATTCCTTTGTGGCACCAAACGAAGATTTGCACTCAAAAGATATAGGAAGGTGAATTCAGGAACTGACCTCCCAGTCTCAGTGGAAAAGTCCAAAAGCAAAGTGATTCATTACCATTTTTATTTATACATGCCTACGGCAACTGGAACATCCTGAGACTAGAAGCTGAACTACTCTGTGCTGGCTGAGGGCTAGCACAGTAGCGACTTTTCTAACTCATCTGGCCACTCTGTGGAGGACAGTTGGATTTCCCCTGTTGCTTCCTCAGAATTGGGATCAGCAAGATCACTGCTACGAGGATCTCTGAGGTGCCTGAGTCAGGAGGCAATGAGGTTTTTCACTGAGTAATTAAGTTGAACACTCCAGGGTACAGGTATAGAAGGAAGGGGAGGAGAGGACAAATTTCCTTGCCCCTACATTTATCCCCAGTGGTATCCATTTGACACTTCCTTGGAAACCAGGAAGAACAAAAGCTGATGACAGTGTTCCAGTACTGAACTCATTATACTTGCAGGAATCCAAGTAGCAAGGTCCTTTGCCTGTCTTTCACACTCTACTGAGTCATAAAATCACAGAATTTCAAAATTAGAAGAGAACTCAGTGTCCAACTAGACAAACCCATACCTGAAAATAATTCCCTCTACAAGATAACCTTAAAAAGTGGTCATGCAGCATTTGCTTGATGACCTCCAATGAGGGAGAACCAACTATCTCCTGAAGCAGCCCATTTCACTTCGGAATAGTTCTCATTGTTTTTCATTAAGTCTAAATTTTCCTCTTAGAAACTTAGCAACTTAGCAACTTCTACCCATTTCTCCTGATTCTGTTCTTTGGGACCAAGAAGGATAAGTTTTATCCATCTTCCAGCTAAGTCAATAAAGTCAACACTTATTAAGCACCTACTATGCGCTAGGCACTATGCTAAATTCTGGGGTTAGAAAGGGAAGAAAACAATTTCTGCCCTCAAGGACATGACAGTCTAATGAGAGAATTCACAATATAATGTCTCACTTAAAATCTATTCTCCAGGTCACATCCATTTCCTTCAACCAGTCCCCAAATGCCAGGACCTCAAAGCCACTCACTGGTTGGTGAACCCACCTCCTCTGGACCACTCTTAAGCTTTTCCATGGCCTTCTTAGGATATAGAACCCAATACTTAACACAATAATCTAGTTGTTTCTGAACAGAGCAAAGTATAGGAGAGTTAAGGTCTTCTTATTTCTGGAAACTAAATTAGTACAGTGGTTTGATCAGAACACAAATCAGCTATTTAGAGGTAGTTTAATGCCTGAAATTAATGCTTGAAGAAAATAGCTTTATATTTTGAATGAAACTTTAGGAAATAAGACTTGCTTAGGGTGGCATCACACTGTTAGTAAGTATCTGAGGCCAGTCAGGAGATGAACTTCCTGACTCCAGGCTCAGGACTCTATTCACTACCCCACCTGGTTGCCCTTCTATATTAGATGAATTCAAATATTGGAAATTGGATAAATGTTGGGTTCCTTAGAAAATGCATGAACTCAAGCTGCTCTGGCACTGTGTATTTTGCAGAAGTAGTAATATTCAAAATAATACTTTAATTCTCATCTTTTATAAGTTAAACTAATGTATATGTAATTATTAGCAAATAAAACTTAGAAACAGATTACACAGTTCGTAGATTTAGAACAAGTATCTTAGAGGTCAGACAATCTAACCTATTTCTCAGAGAGGTGAGGAAAATGAATCTTCTTTAATGCTAGTGCCTTCCCTCTGTTTATTTCTAATCCATTCTGTATGTAGCTTATTTATAACTAGTTTCTCATATATTGTTTCCCTCCTTGTGAGCTCTTTCAGAACAGGGACTCTTAGTCTTTCTTTGTGATCTGGCACTTAGTGTAGTGCCTGGCACATAGTGGGTCTTTAATAATTGTTTATTGACTGAGTGAAAGTACTGAGATCAAAAAGATTCGAGTTTAGATTTTCTGACTCTAAAGCCAATGCTCTTTCCACACTACTATGGTGTCCCAATTTTGACTTCTTGGAATCTCAGGTTCTAGAATGTGCATATTTTAGTGTAAGGGTATTGGTCCTTGAATGCCCAGTACCCAGTCACAGAAAAGGGGCCTTATGATGAGGTGTTCAACTAACTGGGAAAATTTGATGCATTTATGAGGTGTGAACAAGTCCCCTGAGTGATTTAGAAAGAGCAAAAAGCCATAGGAGAAACAATGATTGACCACTGACATTTAAAAATCAATTTACTAAGTTCAGAAGCAGTCAAAGTATAAAAGGAACTCAGCATCTGATGAGACACGCAAAATATAGAGAGAGCTGGAGAAGGGAAGGTCATGAAAAATCATATGAAAAATAATTTCTACTCCAGGAATGAAGCTATTTAGTGGCAGTCAGGCAGAAGGGGTGTTAGTCATAGGGTCCAGGCCCCTTTCTTTGGGGTGTTGGTCTCCTTACTTGTGATTCTGATCTCCCCAGAAGCCATGCTCCCTGCATTCCTTTCTATGAATCTTCTGCAGATTTGGGTAGGAACTGGAAATGTCTTTAAGGGTAGCTTGAAATTGTTGAATTGACTTTGCCTCCTTTTAAATTCACTCAAGAAGATTTGTTTACTCCTGATAAGTGGCTCATTTGGCCAACTTCATCTCCTTGTTTTAGGCCTCTTTTCTGTGATTAAATGCTAGACTTTCAAGGACCAATTCTTTCACAATTGTATGGTATTTTGTTAGTATTTATTCTTAGTGTGACAGATAAAGTTTTTCATGCTATTTTTGTGAAAGAGATAAACATGTGAGCAGGACAATAGAACAATTAGATAAATTTGGAACTGGTTAAAGGGATTGACGCATAGGATAGTCATCATTAATGGTCCTATGGCAACTTGGAAATTCTCCTTTGGAATGCTCCAGAGATATATCTTGACCCTGAACTTTTTAGGTTTCCATAGTGACCTGAATAATGACATAAACTGCATACTTATCAAATCTGCAGGTTCTACAAAGCTGAGAGGGGAAGTAAATTCACTGGAGGACAGTCGCAGGATCCAAGAAAGTCCTTCTTAAAGAGCCTTCTAGAAGAAATCTGTAGCTACTTAAAAGAGTCTGGCTCAAAAGAAGAGAAAGGGAGTGTATGCATCTGTTAACTAGAAAAGAAAAACACAGAATTATTAAATAGTAAGAAAAAAAAAAACACTGTTTAATTGAGGAAAGGGATCAGAGCTCCACACAGAGCTCTGATCACTGAGCCCTGGAAACACCAACCACACAAGAATGGACAATACCAAGGACCCATTAAGTGGGAAGCTTAAATACCTTTCTAGGGGAACATGGGGACTGAGGATGAGAGGGATAGTTGATTGGCTTTACAATGGCAACCAAGGAAAATGAGAAGTTCTAGACAGGAATAAGAGTGAGGGGCTGATGCTTTACAATGGAAACAAAATTTGGGGGCTTCTAGATTCCACCTTGATACATCAGTGATTAGGACCTAGACCAGGTGAGGACAGGAGGGGCTGAGATATTATCACTTTCATTTCAAATGACTAGTATTGGTCACATTAATTTTTTTCCTTTACTTTCTTTTTTTAAAAAAGAATCTCAAAGCAAGGATTGGTTCCAAGGCAGAAGGTAAGGATTTTACAAAAGTAAAAAAAAATAGACTAAAATAAAATATAATACTTTATTGAGAGAGATGGGGGAAGGGGTACTGTTTCAGATAGAGGACCCAAGACAGATGACCCCAAGAAATGACAGAGAAAATGTGAAGCACTGCCTCAAGTCGTGACCCAAGACAAAATGCCCAAAAAATTCACAGAAAAAAAAACAACCCAATTTATAGGAGAACCCTAATGTGATCAAGTCTCCCAGAAGGAAGCCCCCTGGTGGATGCTGCATCGATCTAGGGGTGCAGTGATGGCCACAGGTGCATTTATCTTTCCTATTAATTGCTATTAAAATTTTAAAAAAATTTAATTTCCAGGGGGCTAAGTAATATTTTTTCTGGGAAGGGAGTGGTAGGCCAAAAAAGTTTGGGAACCACTGGATTAAATAGTTCAGGATAGTTGGAGACAGAGTGTTGAATAGTTTTACTTTGGCTTTACAATGAACACATTCAAATCAATTAACATCTTTAAGAAATTGGAGAATAGCTTCACAAGGGATACATCCAAGCAAATCAATATTTTAAAAAAATGACCAGGAAGTTGGAAACGAACACAAGGAAGGGAGTAAGTAATTCAGGACTGGATTATCTAGGAGGGATTGATGAGAGGATCAGTCAATACAAAGATACTATAGGAGAATCTAAGACAAAAGGGTACTCAAGATTGATACTTAAGATTTGGTCCTGAGTACCTTAGGATTTAAGGCCATCCTTCTGGAACTCTTGCTTAAGGAAAAACCCAGACTGACTCCCTTAAAGCTATAAAGCTTTTGTAAGGATATGGGGGCAGAGAACACCAACTTTTAGATATTAATAACGATTAATAATGTGAGAATAGCATACCAATTTCTCACTCCATACAATAATAATTCTTTTTTTTTTTTTAAACCCTTACCTTCCATCTTGGAGTCAATACTGTGTATTGGCTCCAAGACAGAAGAGTGGTAAGGGCTAGGCAATGGGGGTTAAGTGACTTGTCCAGGGTCACATAGCTAGTAAGTGTCTGAGGCCAGATTTGAACCCAGGACCTCCCATCTCTAGGCCTGGCTCTCAAATCTACTGAGCTACCCAGCTGCCACCAATAATAATTCTTAAGGCAGAAGGGCAAAGGCTAGGCAAACAGGGTAAGTGACTTGCCAAGGGTCAGTCAGGATGTGTCATTTTGAACCCCAAATCCACAGTGCCACTTTTGCTGCCACTCTTGAGGGCAGGGACTATCTTTTGCCTCTCTTTGTCTCCCCAGCATGGTTAAAACAATGCCTGGCACCCAGTAGAACCTAAATAGTGATGGATTAAGGGATAGCACCTCATTCAAAAGCTTGGTCTGTAAAAGTGAGAATAACTGTTACTACCGCTTTAAGATTGTAGAAACCAGGAATTACCAAAGTAACTGTCATTCTATGGAGTGTCTCCCTATGGAGAGAGGGTGAATGTGGGCTTAAGTTTGATCTTTAAGGATTGTTGAGAAAACAGAGCGAAAGAAGGTGAGGAGAAACTCCTATGTTTTTAGGGTTGTCCTAACTGATGTTTCCTAAAGAAATACCAAAGAAACAATTTTACATAGAGGGAGTCTGGAGAGGACCCCCCCCCCCCCCGCACCCCGGGGAGCCAGAGCTCGAGAGAAGCCATTTTCCATCATGTCTGCCAAGACTGCAGAGAGAAAGAAGGTGGCTGATTTCTTCCTTTGTAAAACTTCTGTCATTTCAGTCTCCTGAAGGTGATAAAGGGGAATATAATGAGGATAGGGTTGACTGAAAAAAAAACAGAAGTATTAAATAGTCAGAAAAACCATTCTTTAATTAAGGAGAGGGGTTCAGTGCTGAGTTAGGCCTCCACAAAGAGATGCAGGCCAAAAGCCTACCCAGAGGCCTACCCAGAGGCCTACCCAGAGGCCTACCCAGAGGCCCACCCAGAGGCCTACCCAGAGGCCTACCCAGAGGCCTACCCAGAGGCCTACCCAGAGGCCTACCCAGAGTCCCTGAGGATTGAACTCTGCTGACCCCTGGGAAAGCCAACTATGATAGATTAAACAATTCCGAGGAGCCATCAAAGTTGGGAAGCTTAAATACCTTTCCAGGGGAACGTGGAGGTGGAGGATGAGGGGAATAGTTGATTGGCTTTACAATGTTAACAAAGGAAAATGTGGAGTTCCGGACAGGAACAATACAATGAGGGGCTGATGCTTTACAATGGACACAAAAGGGCTGGGCCACCTAGGTAAAGAACTTTGGCCTAAGGGAAGAACCCACTGGGACAAAAGAGATACTCAACACCTGATGGGATTAGCCATTCCCCCTGAAACTACTTTAAGATCTATTGTCCCTCTGAGACTAGTGAAGTTGGACTTTCCCTCAGGGAGAAGCTCTCCAGTGACCAGGTCAACCCTGGGGCTTTCACCTTTAAACTAAGTAAACTGGGGGTTATCAAATCCTTCTAGATCAGTGATGGGCAAACTTTTTAAAGAGGGGGCCAAAGGAAAGGAAATGCTCCTCTGTCAGTCTGTTTCTAAGGCAACTCTTTGGAAGTTTCATTGTATTGTATCCTACTCATTGTATTCATCAGATTAGGAATAATGTCTCATGGGGGATAGAACATTTCAGGGGGCCACATCTGGCCCGAAGGCCATAATTTGCCCATCACTGTTCTAGACTACAAGTTTGTTGGCTTCTAGATTCCACGTTGACAATAGTATATTGGTTACCCTGGGTAAAACAAAGTGATATTTACTAAATATATTTTCACAAGTAAAAAGAAATCTACTATATTGATAATGAATGAAGGTTTGAAGTGATTTGGGCTATGGTTATTTTCACAGGTAAAATACTGTAAATAATATACATATTTTATTGTTTTCACCATTAATAAATTACATATATAGTCATTTTGATATTTTTAATCCTAATAGTTATTCAATCCTTAGAGATGAAAGGATTTAGTATATAAAGATGTGAATATATATCTCTAGAGAGATATAATTATATACGGTTATTTTATATTTATATATTATATTATGATTATTATAGATTATATAAGTATTTTTATAAATATATACTATATATCCACATATCTAGAATGGATACAGAGACTAGAACAGTCAGAGACAGAAGACTGAGACAAAAGGACTACAGCAAGACAGAGATGAAGACAGAGTTGGAGTGATGAAAAGATGAGAGTTGAAAACAGACAGATTGAAAGGACAGAGAGAAGAGAGAAACAGACAAAAGCTAGACAATTGAGAAAGAGATAGAGAAAAAAGAAAAAGAGGACAGACAAAAAAAGACCAAGACAGAGGAGTCAGAGAAAATAGAAATTTTGAATTAAATGTGATAATCTCCATAATCATAGCTTTCTGATTCCTCTATAAATATTAAAAATATAGATTTCATGAAACCTAGGTATAGCATTGACAAAATAGTCTCTACTTATTTTTTTAAATTGGAATCCAATAGTAAGGAGGTTAGACTAGAGGACCTCTAAAATCCCTTCTAGATGTAAATCCCTGATTAGTTTTTTTATTTTAAAAAATGCTCTATTGATGATTTTTCAGGATCACTGCAGTTTCTTGATAATTTCCCCCATAGAATCCTCCTTGCAATGAAGGAATACAGTTAAACTTTTACCCTGAGGAACTGCTGCTAAGTCTACTTCCCATGCAACATTTCCACTTCTAGGCGCATGACATCCGGACTGGGGTCATTTGAGGGGAACCTGATTCTGTCTAATAAGAGGGTCTTCATCCCCCCTGAAGCCTTTGACACTGTTGATCATCCTCCCCTCTTGGTTCCTCTTTTCTCTCTAGGTTTTCATGACACTGCTCTGTCCTGGTTCTCCTCCTACCTTTCTGACTGCTGCTTCTCAGTCTCCTTTGCTGGATCTTCATCCAAGTCATGTAGTGAGGTCTGGAGTCAGAAAGACCTACCTGAGTTCAAATCTGGCCCCAGACACTTACCAGTTGTGTGACTTTGAATGAATAATTTAGCCTTTCACTTAGTTTCATCATCTATAAAATAGGGATAATAACAGCACCTACCTTAAAAAAGGTTATCGTGAGGATGAAAGGAAGAAAGCTCTTAACACGGTGCCTAGAACATAGAGTAGACCCTATACATGCTTGTACCCTTTCCTTCTTCCCCCCCAAACTTATTCCAACATTCTCTGAATTTATTAACATAAACTTTTTACAAATCTAAGTTACTATCTAAGAGCTGGGATTCTCCAGAGTAGATTGCTGGCTTAACTTCTATTATTCTTTGTGTTTTCTGTCATGTTAAAGAAAACCTGTATTTTATGTTTTTGTTTTTGTTTTTCCATCTGAATACTTGCATGGGAGCTAAGGCCCTCTCTTGGAAATATACGCCCCAGCAGCTGATGTTCCCAAGGGAAACTTTGAGGACATGAACCTAAGAAATCTGTAAGAGATACCCCCAAGGTGAAGCCTGGTCTCTACTGACAAGGTCTGGGGTCTGACAGACCCAATAATTATAAGATGAAGTTTGTTTTAAAAAAGTCTTTTTAATAGAGTTTGTTAGCTATATAAGAAAATTTACTAAAAGTTAATACTTAATAAGCATGTGTGAGCAGAATAGTAGATTAGAGGCTAGTAACACCTTACCACTGAAACATTAGGAGAGAAAATGACAATAGGATTTAGCCAAATTAGTTGGAAATGAGTTAAAAATAGTAAATACTGTTTTCACAAACCATTTGGAAATCAGTCGTGTGTTACCTGGCTATGCCTTGACTATTTTACCTTTCATTTTTTCAAAGATCCTTTGTTATTATTTAAGCTTCCACAGGTTTTTATGTCCCTGGGAGTCCAGGAATAGTCCTCTAGTCCTTTCAGTATCCCCCAAAGCACTTAGCATTCTGTCTTAGCACAGGAGGGACTCAGCAAATATTTACTGATTTGTTTGAAAAGAACAGAAAAGAGCTCGTTAATTCAAATTGTCTTAATGCTTTTCAGTGGCATGTTTCTTCAGGTGTTTTTCACATTGCTGACAAACTCTTTATTCAGATAATGTACCTGGAGGTTCAGAACCGAGTCAGTGCTTCCGAGATGAATCAAAGAGTTAAATGTAATAGAAATTCTGTTTAGATGGGGGGCGGGGGGAGGAGAGATTATGTTTTAAATGAGTACTTTTAAAAGTTTAGCCAAGAAAGAAGAGAAGTCAATTATTTTGGTCACCAAAGACTCACTTATAAAGCAATATCAAGTCTAGACCTGAAGAATTAATTGCATTTATAGTCTGCATTTTAGTGCAATTCCTACAATCATGCAATATGGAAGAGATAAATCTATTTTGGGGAAATGTCTATCTCTCAACATTATCAGACTAGCTCAGACAGGTTACAGTCCATTGAGAACTGAAATGCTAAATGAAACAGCATTTATAATGTAGAAAGACTAATCCTGCAGTCAGAGTGATCATCTAAGAAAATTCTCTCCGTGTATTTGCTCTATCTTGGGAGAAAATAGATGAATAAGACTTCCAGTGACTTTAAGACATGGTCTATTTATTAATTACCATCCAGGCTACGGATACCAAAATTATTACTGAGTTCCCAGCAGATATAATGAGGTGAAGAAGCAGGAGAGAGCTCGTAGTGCTGGGAAGCTTCCTAACTCTTGGTTAGACTAAAAGAGGCTACCAGAATTCTGGCATGTGGATGCCTGGCTCGAGCCTGAGAAAGCAGGTCTTAAATGAAGAAGAGGGCAAAGTAGGATAGGCTGCCAAGCCAGGAAGGCGCTTGGAAAAAACCTGAATGCCCGCAGAGCTGGCCAACTTTTGGGGTCACATCTGTATATATAAGCTTCCTCTACCGAAGCAAGCAACTTGTCTATAACTCCATCTTAGTTGTCTAGCACACTGAGTGGATGAATGACTTATCCCTGGTCACACAGCTAGCATGCGCCAGAGGCAAGATTAGAACCTGGGACTTTCTGATTCTGAGGCTGCTCTTCTACCTGCCCTGCCTCTCATATTTTATTGATGTTAAACAATTATATATTCATAAAGATATAGGCCTCTATCATTAGCAGAAGTTCTCAACAGAGACTATTAGGGACCACTTTATCTACTAATTCATGTGAAATGGGACAGTAGAGCACCTTTACAGTACCAGAGAGAAAGCTGAAACTTCTGAATTCATGAAAAACCTTCATTTTTTTTTTTTAAACCCTTGTACTTCGGTGTATTGTCTCATAGGTGGAAGAGTGATAAGGGTGGGCAATGGGGGTCAAGTGACTTGCCCAGGGTCACACAGCTGGGAAGTGGCTGAGGCCGGGTTTGAACCTAGGACCTCCTGTCTCTAGGCCTGACTCTCACTCCACTGAGCTACCCAGCTGCCCCTTCATGAAAAACCTTCAGAGGGAACTTGGGGAGCTCCATATTGATATTTAGAGTGAAACATGGGTAAGTTGCCTGATTCTAAGAGGGAAAGCTCTCTGCTTTTATGTCTCTGTGAACCCCTCTGATAGAGACTTTTCACTCTGCAGTTTTATCCTCCAGAATCCTTTCCAGCTTCTGAAAAATGCTAAGGAGGATTCTTAGTGCCAAAAAGCCATTTCCCCTAGGAGCTTGGTTGAGGGCTAGAGTCTCCTAAACAGATCTGACCCTGCTTACCTTATCTACTAAGGATTTATTTGCTCATGTGTTACATACATTATTTTATATATATCTATATACTTATATATCTATATATCGTATACATGCATATATACATATATAATATATAGAAAACAAATATATAACATAAATAAGACATAAGTATAATAAATAAATGCTAAATAAAGCATATGTGTTTCTATATCATATATACATATGTGTATACAGTATACATAGAGAGATATAAATAAATATATAAAAATAAACACATGGGTGAATAAACCCTTAGTTGATAAAGTAAGCAGGATCAAATCTGTTTATATATATAAAACACATGAGAAAATAAATCCACATATATGTGTGTATATATATATGTGCTCCACAAATATATACATAATATATGAAGATATTTTATATTATACATAGTTTTATTATATATTGTAGATATTAATATCTAAAATATATCGAGATCTTTTCTATTTAAAACTATCTCTATAACTTGGGTTTCCCTGGATGTCTGTGTTTTGGGTTAAAAACCCTTCTACACAAAATACCAACGAGAACGCATTAACAAAAAGTTAAAACATGAAATAAGATCCTAATGTTATTTTTACACTCCCCTAGTAAGGGGAAGACAGCTTTGCAGGATTGCTCAATAATATTTCAAATTGACGTTGGATATATTCTATATCAGCAGCTCATGGATCAAGCAAGCATGTTGTTTCGATTCAGGAACTTTCTGGAGGGGTTGCCTTTCTGAGATAATTCCTCCTGTTAGGTAACCATCTCAGACTTCTCAAATTCATGAGGTCACCCATGGGACTGGAAACATGTTTCTCAGGAACATTGTTTAGGAACCTCAAGGAAAGAAGCACAGAACGATAAAGCACCCAGGGCCTTGAGGTGTAGTCCCAGGCTCACCTGATGCTCATCATTATAACAGGTAGCATTTATGTTGCATGTTATTACTATAATTATAGCAAAGTGGCACAAGGAGCCATGAAGTATCACAGAGGACTTCAGATCTGGCCTCAGAAACTCTCTCTGTGACCCTAGGCAATTCTGTTTTCCTCAGTTTTGCCATCCATAAAATGGAGAAAATAATAACACCTAACTTTCAAGGCTGAAATGAGAAAACATTTGTAAAGCACTTGGCATAGGAGAGGTGCTCTATAAATGCTAGCTATTATGTTGGAGATGATGTTAAGGCTTTCAAAGTCCTTTACACATGCTTTCTCAAGCAGGTGCCCTTGCTGTCTTGTGCATGACAATGTTACTAGTTGGGGTTCATGTCCTAAAAAACTTAGGGGCATGCTTTTGGGGGGGGTTAAGTTTAAAATTAAAAAACAAACAAATAACAGTACAAAGTCCTTTGGAAATATAGAGAAGGGTGAGATCACATCTCTTCCTCTCACAATGGCAGGCTTGGCAATTTCATGAAGTCATTTTGGAGGTGATATTTATTGAGGCTCCCTAAATGAGTACATGATGCCATGCCGTGGTGGAGGACAGCACTTGGAAAAAGGACCAGGAATAAGCTTGAAAGGCCCCATTCCCTTCTTAATTATTTACTTTTGTGACTCTGGGAGAGTAAGCTTGAATCATGGAAGATGTGTTCAGCAAGAACTAGCATATGTATAGGTCAGGTCTGACATATGAAATGAGGTACTTGTAGTCAGAGGTGTGCTGGTCAATGCTTAACAACTAGCTCTCCAAAAGAAAAAGTGTACATAACATATTTTAAAGTTAAATCTTTACTACTAGCATTTTCTCTCTTACTTTCAGTCTACTCTAGACCATCAAACAACAACCTGGTGCTGATATGCCATATTGATTTCTAAGGTTTATGCTCTCTCTGAATATTTAACAATCAGCTCTCTTGAGCTACTTCAAGCTGGCTTCAGCACACTTCTGATAGCCCTTCTGTCAATTAATAAAAGATTTACTTAGAGAGAAGCTCAAGTTTCCAACAGTGAGGGGAAGACCTAGGAAAGTCCCTACAAAATGGCTATGGAAACCTTCCAGCCTCCCTGCTCATGTGGATGGTTGCTTCAAGGAGGTAAATCGGGGTGATGCCTTTATTCAGACCACCCATCTGGATAAAATTCATCAAGTTCTCCAGGTGGTTACAGATCAAGGAGGTCATCTGGCCAAATTCAAACCACCATCTGGCTAAGTAAGTGTAACCTAATTCCGCTGGCCAAGGTCAGACATTAGTCACTACTGTGGCTGGATCCATGAGAGACTCTTTAGACCTCCTTTCTTTTGTATAAAATCTTGTGCTAATTCACTGACTCCAACAACTTCCTATGAGATTATTACACTTTTCTGTCTCAAGTGTTCCTTTTCTGCTTTAAATTTCTCTTTTGTAAGAATTAGCTTCTCTCAGATCTTGGTTTACCCATGAGAGCTCGAGAAGGCTGTATTGCTTGCTTCTGGGCTCCTGGCCCTCCCTTACTTTCGCTTTGTATGTGGCCAGCTAGGAAAGGCTTCATCTGAAGCCTCAAGTCATAGGTTTGGCAGTACTCCCCCACCCTTTGGGAACAAGTCTTATTAGAAAACAAGAAAACCCATCAAACTCTTTTCTTCTAACACTTTTCTATATAGATTCCAGGTAGCACAAAAACTCTGCCCATAGAGTTAAGAGTCACTCAATGTTTGTCCTGGTTGCAATCCCAGTTGTTTATTGACCAGATCCATCATGTTTCTAGAAGTTGGGAATCTGGGGTGATGCATGGACTGCCATTTCAAGGTTTGCATGGAACTGTACTTACTTCATTGTAAAGTAATGATGAACAATTGTTGCTA
The DNA here is from genome assembly GCF_016433145.1 of Gracilinanus agilis. NCBI lineage: Eukaryota > Metazoa > Chordata > Mammalia > Didelphimorphia > Didelphidae > Gracilinanus > Gracilinanus agilis. The sequence continues at coordinate 662,458,264 of NC_058130.1, forward strand.
TTTATACCTGCAATAAACCACCTGTCACTCCACAATTATAAGTCTTTCATGTAGGGTCACTCCAAGCATCCCTTGCTTTGAACTGGAGTTCTGATTGGCTTGTCTGTCAGACAATCATGGCCACAAGACAAGAGTTTCTGGCCATAAAAAAATCTATATCCTAAGCCTACATGAAGGACACACAAAAACATTTGTTTTCTTGATCTATTCTATTTTTTTTTTTTACTAATATTGCATGTAGAAGTGTGTCAATAGCTGGTCTCTATTCAGAGTAAGTTGTTTGGAGGAAGTTGAGTCTAAGGTGAAGCCATAAGAAATGGAAGGAGGCTACTTGACATATTCAAAAATACTTTATTTCTTCAGTGAAGAATAAGATGGAAGGACTAGAGTAGAAATTCTTAACCTGGGGTTTGTGAGCTTTTAAAAAACATTTTAATAGCTGTATTTTAACATAATTTGTTTTCTCTGTAATACTATATATTTTATTCTGTATATTTAAAAATATTTTTCTGAGAAGGGATCTATAGGCTTGGCTAAATTGACAAAAGGATCCATGGCACAAAGAAGGTTAAGAACTCTTGGCTAGCATTCAGTATGGATGAAGAGATCTGACAAAAGGCTCCTCTATCAGAGACATTCTAAGTAATAATATTCAATAGGTATTTGAAATCTTATCAGGAAACTGAGTTCATGGAATGAGGATAACATGCAAGGTATTGAATTGTACTGAACATAGACTTATGCACAGTTCCTTCTTATAGTGATAGAATCTTCTTAAATAGGTGTCATACACTAGGGAGCCTGGAACTTCTATCCATCTAAGATAAATTTTACAACATAAAAGTCCAGCCATTCAAGAACCTTGTTTATATTTGGTTTTGAAAATACTGCAAGTGATGGGAAAAATAAACTGTTTGGGGTATTTGTGTTACTCTGACACTTTTTTGAAGATTTGTATTATTAAATTCACTGATAAAGACAAACTGAAGGATGAATTGAGTAGAGAACCTATCTAAAACCATTTGTTGCCTCAAAATGGATTCGGCTGCAGTGTGAGATGCATTGTTTGACCATAACAGTATTTAATCCCTAGCTGTCATCTGCAACCATATTGATGGATAGGTGCTGTCACACTAACCTTGACAAGCTTGCTGTATTTATTTTCAGGGGTGTGTAGCTTCCAAGGAGCAAAGGATCCAAAATGAGCTCAGCTTAGCTCCATCAATCAGCTTCACAACTCAAACCCTGGACACATCAGACATTCCTGAAGCAACTGCTCCAATATCAGGTCAGTGACAAGTTGGCCCAAGTTTGCAGCTGATGTAATCCTTGAGTATTTCAAGTCACTCCCTTCTGTTTTTTTTTTTTCAAATTAACAAGCCTTTATTAAGAACCTGCTATGTGACAAGCACCTTGCTAAGTGCAAAGAACATAAAAACAAGCAGAAAAAAAGATTATCTGTCCTCTCGAGGACCTTCCATCCTACTGGGCAAAGACAGCACCCAGAAGGAAGCTGATTAGGATAGCAGGTGGAGGGTGCCAAAGAAGATACCTGTTCTGGGGCACAATAGAGAAAGTCTAGAGAGTCAGGAGAGGAGCCCAGAGATGAAAGATGATATGAGCATCATGGGAAGAATGGAGTCTCTGGGAGGAATCAGCAGAGGGGTCTTCAGGGGTGGAGTGTACTTCCAGTGTGACAAGTCCAGGGAGAGAGGTGTAGGAACTTCCAAAGGGAGAATGCTGTGTTTGCCAGTGAGAGGAAGGCAAGGCAAGGTACTTGGCAACTTAGGGGTACCAGGGCACTGCTGCCCTGACATTTCAGAACTTGAAAGGCTGTGAGTGACCATCTAGTTCAACCCCATCCTTTGATAGTGAGGCAGTTGAAGCCCACAGCATGGTTGCCACTACACTCTACCATGGTCAGAACTTACCTGGAGTATATTATGTTCAGTTTTGGTTGCCACCCTTTAAGGATCTTAATAAGCTAGTGTATTTGGAGGAAGGCAACCACGATGGATAAATGCTCTGAGTCCATATCAGATGAGGACTTGAAGGACATGGGCTGTGAATTCTGGGGGAAAAAATGCTCAGTATTTATTAAAATTAATATATAATAATAACTTCAAATATTGTTTTTATAAGATTTATTAATAATTACTAGGAGTAAAGAAATAAAAAAGTAACAAAACCACATGCCCATGGCTAATCTACCTGTTTAAATAGCCCATGTTCCCAGCTGCAAGCCGCCATAGCAAGGAAAGAGAGCTAGCCATGGAAGACCACCCAATTTATCCCCTGTCTATGACAGGAAGTCAGTGGGCTCCAGAGAAATGTAGTTCAAAGGCACAGGATTTAAACCAGTTACACGGTAGGATGTGGTCATCCTCTTCAAATAACTGAAGGGCTATTATGTAGGGAAGGGATTAGACTGGATTCATTTGGCCCAGGATAGCAGAATCAGGAGCAAGGCTTAGGAGATACAAAGGTCTCATTGGCCAGGCCCCTGGTACAACAAAAACTGCAGGTATGAGATAACAATTGATATTTTCTAGCACTTTGCAGCCTTGGTACACCTTATTTGAGTTTGTTTTTTTTTTTTACACTTACCTTTTTTCTTGGAATTGACTCTGAGACAGAAGAGCAGTAAGGACTAGGCAACTGGGGTCAAGTGACTTTCCCAGGGTCACATAACTAGGAAATATCAGAAGCCACATTTGAATCCATGTCCTTCTGATTCTAGGTCTGGCACTCTATCTATCCACTGTACTATCTACCTGCCCCTACCTTGTCTGATCTTGACCGTATCTGGTCCCCATAGGGAGAAATAATGCAAAAATCACTATTTCTAGTCTATAGATAAAGGGAGACTCAAAAAAATTTTAGTAACAAGTCTGAGGGTCATAGGACCCTAAATTTAGGGGATATTAGAGGTCATTAGTTTAGTCCCCCCATTTTTCTGGTAAAGATGCTGAGACCCAGAGAGAAGTGCTTTCACCAAGATGGTCAAGTAATGAATAGGAAAGCTGTAGTGTGAGACCAGGCCTTGCCAACAGAAGAGTCACACTTATCTTTGCTCTTCTGTTCTGGATATAGTCAATGCTCAGATGACCTATGTAAATTTTTCAGTTTCTCCAGCAACCTCTCCACGCTTAGATTTTCTGTTAAAGCTTTGTATATCTGTGCATATTTCACAGACTGGACCTCCCAATAGTTTGTCCAGAGGACAAGGCTTTCAGCTGGCTCTTTGTTTCTCTTCTCTGTGGCTTATCACAGAGTGCTGTCACTGTTGAACTTATTATTAAATATCATTATGATCAACACATCATTTCCTTTCTCTCATCTGGGGCAGAGGGCAGGGATAAGTTTATTTTGTTCCTTTATCTCTAGTGCCTAGCACATTGAAAGAAGTTTAGGTCCACTGCTCAGCCTCATGGACCCTTCTAGATTCCATTGTCGCTCATTATTTTCCTTCTTTCTATCTTTGTTTAAGCCCCCAGGGGAGAATTATTGGGCAGCACAGCTGAGTGGCACAGAAGTGCCTTGGTATATGTATTTCCCTTTACAATAGGATTAAAAGGGAGGGGAAAATCCAGGGTGTCTTAGAAAATAAATTGTTGAGGGGCAACTAGGTGGGTCAATGGATAGAGAACCTAGAAACAGGAGGTCCTGGGCTCAAATCTGTCAAAATATTTGTTTTTTAAAATTCCTGGGCCCCAAGTTAAAAATTCTTGCCCTGGGCTAATAGAAGAGATATTTCTATGAGCCAAAGTCAAGAGGAAATAAGGAGAAAGAAATGCTTGCCAATATGAGTCATACAGGTGCTAGTGAATCCTTTATAAAAATATACCTGGGTCTTCCCTCTTACCTATTTAAGCTTTGAATAGTTTATTATGAAAACTCATCACTCATAATTGATATTACATGTAAGAGTTGGAATCTCAGATTTTTCTACTTTCTTTTCTTTTCTCAAATTTGTAGTGATTTGGAGCATTTTTTTTCATATGTCTATAGATAGTCTGGTTTTCTTCCCTAAAGAAATTCTCTTCAGGGGCAGCTGGGTGGCTTAGTGGATTGAGAGTCAGGCCCAGAGATGATCATGAACTTTTCTCCCATTCATAGATCTGATAGGTTGAAAATTTTTTTAAAGTTTTCTCTGTTTATGATGTGATTTTTTGTTTCTAGGTCATATGCCCATGTGGAGTTTATCTTTGTATAAGATGTAAAGTTTTGGAGGCATCTAGATACATCAGTTTATGCCTGGAGGCAGGAGGTCCTGGCTTCAAATTTGGTCCCAGACACTTCTCAGCTGTGTGACCTGGGCAAGCCACAATCTCAATTGCCTAGCCCTTACTGCTTTTCTGCCTTGGAACTGATACTTAATAAGGTAAGGATTTATTTAAAGAAAAAAAAAAAAACAAGATGTGAAGTATTTGTCTCTAATTTCTTCTATACTACTGGCTAATTTTCTTTTCTTTTTTTTTTTTTAACCCTTGTACTTCGGTGTATTGTCTCATAAGTGGAAGAGTGGTAAGGGTAGGCAATGGGAGTCAAGTGACTTGCCCAGGGTCACACAGCTGGGAAGTGGCTGAGGCAGGGTTTGAACCTAGGACCTCCTGTCTCTAGGCCTGACTCTCACTCCACTGAGCTACCTAGCTGCCCCTACTGGCTAATTTTCTGAACAATTTTTGTCAAATAGTGAGTCCCTCTCTCAAATACTAAGGTACTAAATACATTTATTTTTGTATGCTGCTTATCTAATCTGCTCTTCTGCTAATTGATCTCTGCCAAATTTTTTTTTTTAATAATTACTGTTTCGTAGCATAGTTTAAAATCTGGCACTGCTAGGCTCCCTTCTTTTGTATTTTTAAAAATGATTTCCCTTGAGATGTTTTACCCCTTCTCCCTTCATATATATACTATCCATTACAGAAATAGGACAAATTGAGGGTACAAATAAGACATGTATAGATATACACATATGCATGTATACACATGGATATGTATACATACATATATATCCATTGAGGAATTTGTTTTGCTTGACAATGTCTTTTAGTTACAATAATTTTTTTCCCAGTGAGTTGAGCATTTGTGGGAGAAATAAAATTAATTTCTATTAATTTTTTAAAATAGAGAGGTGGTTGATGGGTGCTATAGATATGGAATTTTCCATACACTTTCGGTTAAGGGCACTGAATTATTATTTTTACTTAACCATTTTGCTTTGTTACAAGAGGCCTCTCAGGAAGTGGGAGCAGTCTGTAAATATTTACAATGTAAAAACAAAACAAATATTTTTTTAAATTAGAAAGAACATTAAATCTGAAATTATCCTGACCCTGCAATTATCTAACTCACTTTAATAAATAGCTACTAAATGCCTCCAATGTTCAGGGTTCTATGTTAGGTTCTAGAGATACAATATGAAAAAACAACTCAATTCATTCCCCTAGTAAATTTATAACTTAATATGGGGGACCAGACCATTACATGGATAAATATGATGCAAGACAGAATGAATAAAAGGAAAGAGCCACAGTACTCTACATTCTACTTAAACATATGTACTGATATACTCTCAAAACCCTAGATTTGCCAATTTCCTATGACCTACTTTGACTTTGTCATCATCCACAAATCTATGTTCATGAACTCAAAGATTCCGTTATCTAATCATTGTCATTCTATCTCTCCCTCTGCTTTGCAGCCCTAACCTTATCACTTATTCATCCCAACCTCCAATCCCATCACCCTTCAGTTCTTTTCCAGGCCATCATCCTTGTACTGGCTATATTTTCACTTCTCTTCTCTAGCTTTGGTTCCTTGGGTGACACTCAAATCTATAGCTTCATTATCCTATTGTATATCTTACCTGACAAGCCTTAACCTTGAATGACTACTACTTTCTGCTTCTTTCACTCCTCTTGTCTGCTAGTGAATGAAAATCATGGAGGAAATCATGAAACCATGATCGCTGACTGGACCCATTACAAATTAAGGCCACACAATTTCAAATGGACCTTTACTGCAGAAAGGCAATCTTTTCACAACTCCTTAATCAGTTCACTATTCCACTCATCACAATGGCTCATCCAAACCTTTCATACCTCCTTAAACTTCTCATGGCTCCCTGTCCATTGTGATTTCAGCTCAGAACCTTGTTCCATATTTTACCAAAAAATTTGAGGCCATTCTCCTCTTCTCCCTTCCTCTTTATCTTATATCCCTCAGGTGCTTTCCACCACAATCTCCTCCTTTACCTTCTCTTGCATGTACATTACTTAAATGTAATATATATTTTCATATTGCTCATGTTATGATAGAAGACATATCATGCATACAATAGAAATCTCATAAGGAAATATTCTCTTTGCTTCCCAAAACAAATTTCATTATATATACAAGTGATCCTAGGTCACTGTGGCAAAAGTTTTCAAATTTGGGTGTCCAAACTGCAACTTCAAGCTGCCTGTGAGCACCCCCCGCCCCCATTACCCCAGAAAGGGGAGGGAGAGAGTGCTCGATTTGGGCAGCTGGATAGAGGGGTGAGGCATGCAAAAAAATGTCCTTGGGTGCTGGGAAGAGGGGGAACACGGCACACGTGTCAAGACTTCACTGGTGCTGTCCTAGGTCATCCTAGCTGTTCTGGCAGATTGCCCCCATATCATTGCTCTTCTCTCACTAGTATTTAGTCTCTGCTGTAATCTCATTGTTTCTTTTGCCTACAAACATGTTCATGTTTCCCACGTCTTCAAAATACTCTTACCTGACCTGTCCATCCTTAGGAAGCTATCTCCCAACAACTTTCTTCCCTTTTGTGGCTAAATTTCTTGAGAAGGTCCCATGCTTGGTTTGACATTTTGACATTGGCAATTGACAATTGGTTTTTGACATTTTAAAGTTCAGATTTTCTCCCTCCTTCCCTTCCCCACCTCCCCAGGTGATAAATAAATCTGATATCCATTACTTTCATGTAATACATATTTCCCTATTGCTCATGTCATGAGAGAAGACATATCACACATACAATAGAAATCTCATGAGGAAATATAGGCTTTCCTCTCTTTTTAAAAGCAATTTGGCTCTGATCTCATTATTCAACTGAAATTGTTCTCTCCAAAGTTACCAATGATCTCTTAATTGCTACATCTAGTGGCTTTTTCTCAATCCTCATCCTTCATCTCTCTGTCAGTTTTGATACTATCAATCACTTTATTCTCCTCGATATTCTCTTTCTTTTGACACTACTCTCTCCAGGTTCTTCTCCCACCTATTGCACCATTCCTTCTTAGACACCTTTGCTCAACCTTCATCTAGGTCATGCCCACTAATAATCATGGGCATTTCCCAAAACTCTGTCCTAGGCCCTCTGCTCTCTCTGTACTCTTTCACTCATTAGCTTTCATGGAATTGATTATCTTCCCTATGGGGATGATTCTCAAATCTATATCTATCCCTAACCTCTCTTCTAATCTCCCGACTTGCATCCCCAGCTATGTATTGGATATCTCATAGGCATCTTAAACTATACCTCATTATCTTTCCCTAACTTCTCTACTACTGTTAGGAGTACCACCTGCCCCAGTTTCCAGGATTGCAACCTAGATAGCAACCTCAACTCTCTCTTCACCCTCCCCATACCAATTTCTAATCTGTTGCTAAGTCCTGTAGACTATAGCTTTGTAACATCTCCTAAATGCATCCTCTTCTCTCCTCTGGCACTGCCACCCTCGTGTAGACCCTCGCCACCTCACCTCACACTTGGGCTAACCCAGTAGCCTTCCAGTTGATCTCTTGGCCATAAGTCACCTTTTATTCCAGTCCATCCTCCACTCAGATGTCTGATATTCATAAAGTACAGTCATGACCACATCCTCCCCCTATTCAATAGGCTCTAATTGCTCCCTATCATCGTCAGAATCAAATATAAAATCCTCTATTTGGAATCCAAAGCCCTTCTTAACTGGGTCCTTTCCTATCTTTCCAGCCTTCTTATACTTTACTTTTCCTTGACATCCTCTGCAATCCAGTGACACTGGCTGCTTGTTATTCCTTATACAAGATACTTCATCTCCTGATCGAATGCTTCCCCTGTCTGTCCCTCATTTCTTTCCTCTCATTTCTGGTGCCTTGCTTCTCCAACTTCCTTACAGTCCCATTTAAAATCCTTCTCACGTAAGAAATCTTTGCCAATCTCCTGTTAAATGCCAATGCTTTCCCTCTGTTGTCTCCAATTTATTTTGTTTACAAATACTCACATGTGTATATTTTATATATGTATAGGTGTTGTTTGTACATAGTTATTTGCATGTTATATCCCCATTAGACTGGGAGTTCTTTGAGAGCGAGGGCATTTTTTGTCTCTTTTTGTATCCCTAGAGTTTAACGTATTGCTTTTAAGCTTCCCCCCCCCACACACAAAACCCTTACCCTCCATCTTAGAATCAATACTGTGTATTGGTTCCAAGGCAGAAGAGTGGTAAGGGCTAGGCAATGGGGGTCAAGGGACTTGCCCAGGGTCACACAGCTAGGAAATGTCTGAGACTAGATTTGAACCCATGACGTCCCGATTCCAGGCCTGGCTTTCTATTCACTGAGCCAGGTAGCTGCCCTTCACATAGTAAGCTCCTAATAAATGTTGATTGATCTATCGATTGGTATGAAGTCCCATCACTTTTGTTCTATTGACCTTTCAAAGTCTTGCAAAGCCCTGTACCAAAGGAAAGCTGATAGAAACAGAAGGAAGCTCATCTTAGATTGAGGCTCCATTAAAAAGTGAATTCCACCCTTAGCTCTACATATGCTTTTGCTCAAATGATTATTAATGTACTAAGGCTCTTTGTAATAACAACAGTAATGTATGTAAACATGAAGTAAGGATGTTCCTCCGGTCCCCAGTTTTCTTCTTCACTTCCATGGCTGCATCCCAGCCTGTACTTATCTATGGTCCATCAGGGTCACAGCTGTGAGAGGGAACAGGTGAGGACAGCCAGATGAGGAAGAACACAAATATGTGGCTGCTTTTCAGAGATCTCAGAGATAACGCCGGCATGATTATTACCTCCCCATTTTAGCCTCTTTCACCATGGGTTGGCTGAGCCACAATAGCCAAGAGCTACAGCCATCTCATCTGAAACAGTTTAAAGAACTCCGGGAAGATGTGGCTGTGCCAAGTGACCCTGGGATCCCTCTGCATTAAGTCTGGGCCCTCCTCCACCGACCCCAGGAAGCTTCCAGCTTGTGTCTCCATGTGTTTGCAATTAAAATGGTACTGTGGTAGATGATCTCCTCGCCAGGGTAAAATGGCAGCCTTTTATTTCTTGCTCATGAGTTTTTTTCCCATCATACAGAGAGGCAGCCACACGCCTTTGTGAGCATTTAGAGTGATTGGACTACATTTCTTTGTTCAAACATTTAGCTTTAATCCTACCATTATAAAGAGAAAGAATCAGTCTTCAAATTCACGTAGGAAGGAAAGCAAAGGAATTTGGAGAACCCTGAGTGGTAAAGAAAGGACTGAGAAGTTAGCACACTTATTAGGACCAAAGTCTCCTTTTGTCTCAGCAGCAGCCTGTAACAATATTTTAAGACTGGAAGTATTAGAGGTTCCAGTGATCTCCTTTGATAATGATGGGGTACCTGGTTCCTTCTAGATTCTATGAAGCTTTGAATGCCTCTTTATTTATTTATTAAGATTGCCTGTCAAGGCCCTCAATGGTTATACATCTTTCATGGGTTATTATAGGACTTGGCTGAATAGAAACACCAATCAATGTAGCATATTATAGTAGAAAGAGAGACTGAACTTGGGAATCTGGAGACTTGGGTTAAAGAGTTTGAATCTTTTGCTATTCATTATGTGACCAACTTAATCATATTAAACTTTAATTTCCTTATTTTAAAAGGGGGAAATAATACCTCCTTCACCAACCTCACAGGATACTATAAGGAAATTGCTTTGGAAACCTTGAAGTCCCATATGAATCTGAGTTATCAATAACATTTATTCTTTTATTTAATTTAATTTTTAAATTTTCAAGCATTTTCCTTCTCACTTCTCCCTCCACTGGAAAAGAAAAAAAAATGAAAGCACAATCCTTGTAACATTCTTTTAGTATCAATATCTCAAGAATAGCTTGGGCAGGGACATACCTCAATCTGTTCCTCCTTGAGTCAGGGTAGAGACCACAGGGTTCCCTATGCCCCAGAGTGGCTCTACCTTGAGCATAGGATGATCTGGGAGTTTATGTTGCAAGTGCAGGAATGGATACACTGTGGAGTAGATACCAATGGGCAGAACCCTAGAAAGAACTGCTCTGCAGGTGTGGAATTGTGTCGAGGGGCAATTAGATATACAATCAGGGGTATGCAGGTAAATATTTAACAACCTGGCCCTCTGAGTTAAAAACCAAACCAAATTCATACACATATACTTTCAGTTTAATCTACATTATTAACACTTATCTAAGCTGATCCATCCAAAAAACATTAAATCAAACCTTGATTTATAGTGGTTTTTGAGGTGTAAATGGGCACCCTGAAAATGTAATCCTCTGCTTCTCAGAAGCAGGTCAGACTGGCCCTGCACAGCCTCACATGTGATGCTTTGGCCAGCTGCAACACAAGCATGGGCTTCCCCAGATCTGCCACTGCTTCACAGGGCTCAGGTGAGGCTGGAATCCTTGGGGGAACACCCGGCTCCTAGGGTTCTCCTTCCACCTGGAGAGTTTGGGCAAGTGTCCCAGGTGAGGGAGAGTGTGGCCAGTTTGTCTGTTTATGAGATCCCATGAGTCATGGAACTCCATCGCCAGTTTCAGCTATCATGGTGGACATCACATCAAGCCACCACTGCTCATAGTTGAAAGTGTGGACGGCAGAAGATTTGACCCTGGTTCTGCTACTTCTACTACTCACAATATCTTGGGCCAAGTTATTTCACTTCTCTGTGCCTCAGTTTGCTCATCTGTTTTTAGTGAGCATAGAATGAGGCAGCTAAGTGGCATGGTGGAGAGAGTGCCTGGCCTGCAGTGAGGAAGACTCATTTCCTTGGGTTCAAATCTGGCCTCAGACACTTGTTAGCTGTATGGCATTCATTGAGCAAGTCACGTAGCCCTGTTGGCTTCAGTTTCCTCATCTGTAAAATGATCTGGAGAAGGAAATGGCAAACCACTCCAGTATCTTTGCCAGGAAAACCCAAGTGGAGACAGGAAGAGTTGCATACAACTGGAAATGACTGAACAACAAGAAAGGGTGAGCCACATGACATGGCACCCATTTTCTCATTTTGAGCTGGCTCAGTCGTCCCAATCTGTAGTCTTTCTGGCAGGTCTGGAGGTTTTCTGTGGGAGTCAGGAAGAGGAACAGGTGGTCATGCTGTTACAATTCAATCTCAGGGCCCTAGAGATCATTCTGGTGTGGGAGAAATTCATGCCTACATGCATGACTGTAGCTAATGATCCCCTTGTGGTGTGCAACCTTTTTTTTTTTTTTTTTGCAAACTTAAACTGTTTATAAAACCTCAAATTCTTCTATATAAGCAGAGAAAAAACAACTATTTATACAACATTTACATGAAAACAAACATTTACATAAATCAGTAACTATGATGTTATTAACTTTTAAGTATTAAACATTTAGACAAAAGGAAGAATTATTATAACATGGGGGGAAAGCAGATTGGTGTCAGTGAGTTGAGAGCCAGGCCTAGAGATGGGAGGTCCTGGGTTCAAATTCAACCTAGACACATCATAGCTCTGTGATCCTGGTCAGGTTACTTAACACCCCTGCCTATGACTTACCTTTCTTTTGCCTTGGAACCAATATACAGTATTGATTCTAAGATGGAAAATAAAGGTTTAAATGAATAATTTATTAGAGGGCAGCTTGGTGGCTCAGTAGATTGAGAGCCAGGCTTAGAGACGGGAGGTCCTAGGTTCAAATTTGATCTTAGATGCTTCCCAGCTGTGTGACCCTGGGGAAGTCACTTAACCCCATTGCCTAGTCCTTATGGCTGTTCTAAAATGGAAAGTAAGGATTATTTTTTAAAAAATAATAATCATAATAATATTTACCAAGTGAAATAATTAGAATATTAAATAGAAAGTCAAAGTGGTAATAATCAAAACAACAATCCACCCATATACTTGATCATACCCTCTCAATGACATATGGTGTTCATAGGGGCATGTGTGAGTATAAGGAAGGGAAGGTGGAACTGGTAGAAACTTACAGAAACCTAGTGAGGATAAAGAGGGCTAAAGGAACCCAAGTACCTCACCCAACTCGTGACTCTATAGGTTTGGCTGTCTGTGAGAATAGTCCCAACCATATGTCACCTGCTGGGTGAGATTGCTCCTCTGGGGAGTCTCTCTGCTTTTCTTTTAGCCAACAGCAGCCTAGAGCTTCTCAGATTTGGCCCCTTGGCCAGACACTGAGCCTGAATCAAACTTAATGACAAGCAATTCCCTTTAGTTTTGAGATCTGCAAGACTAGTCAGATCTTACTCTCATAGACTTTGGATAGTTTCCAGGGATGTGCCTGAGCCAGCTCTAATTGGCTTGTGATGCCCATTGACTTTTCAGTGTGAGGATTTACACCTTGAAAATTGGCAGTTTGACTTGTTATTTTGTTGACTGTCTAGACCTGAGAAGATGATAGAGAAAGTGTTAATAATGAAGAAGACATTTTGAAGTGTTTTATGGGTACCTTTTACCTATCCTGAGAACCAGCTGTTAACCACTGACCAGCACACCACTAGTGGTTTCCCCTTCTTGAGCCACGGGGAGGAGGAGGCAGTAAAAGCTGTGTGGGCCAGGTTATTTAAAGGGTCTCCACTCTCTTGAGATACAGATGGCACCAGAAAGCACAGCAGCCTTTCTCTAGCAAGCTCTTCCCCAATCAAAAAGGATTGTGCTTTGCTTCATCCCAATCTTGTGAGCAGCAGAGCCACTGATCAGATTAGCGATTGCATCCATGGCAGAGCCTGCTGGTCTGGGGTTCAGCAGCTTCTCTGTTCTCCAGGCTTTTGAGGTTGTTTCTGCCCTATCCATTACCTTCTTTGGTATTTCTCCTGCACTGAGCTTCTTCAGTCCTTGATTCCTAATCTGGCCCATCACCTAAAGTCTTGACAATAAAGTCAGGGTCATGTGTAGCCCAGAAGATTCTCAGTCTCTTTTTTAGGTTGAAAAACTAAAAATTCACATTTTTGTTCAAAAGGATGCAAATATTAAATATGCAATTTTCCCACAGCCTCCCAACAGTTCTTTGATCTGGTTTGCCAGGAGTAAATCTCAAAGTTCTGAAAAGTCAACTAAAATTAGCTACTGCACTGAGGCTATCCCTGCAATCATCCAGCATTAGATTTGGAATTAGGAAAAAGCAGGTTCAAATCTGGCCTCAGACACTAGCTGTGAGGCCCTGGACAAATCATTTAACCCTGTTTGCCTCAGTTTCATCATCTGAAAGTAGAGCTGGAAAAGGAAGTGGCAAAACCACTCCAGTATCTCTGCCAAGAACTGAGCAACACCACCACCACCTTAACAGGATTGATGTGAAGATCAAAAGAGAAAATTGATAAAGCATTATGCAAAACTTGAAGCAATATCTAAATGACAGCTTCCTAACTACAATAACTATTGTCATCACCATTATCAGCATTATTACTGTTCTCTTTGAAGAGTTTTTTGTTCCCTCAAGTCCTTGAGAGCCTTTATTTGAAGCATCACTTTTTTCTGTCTTCTCTCACCACAGTCTATGTTCCTGCCCAAGCTGCTGACTTTATCTGTGTTTCACATTAAATGTTCCTTTTCTGCTTTTCCTAGCAGATAAAATCCCTATATAGGGAAGGAGGCAGTTAAAAAGAGGCTGTTGTGCTGGATAATCCCTAAGGTCCCTTGGATCTCCCTCATTCTGTGAGCCTGTGGTTTGCTCCTTTCCTTGGATAAGAATGCCACCTTGAGCCCTTCCAGATTGTTCCAGCCAAGAGATGTCTTTACAGCTACATTCCCGTTAGGAGCTGTAAGGATTATTCCTGGATTTTTCACTTATCTGTGCTGGATGCTAAGCACAACAAAGGCAGCTAGATGGTTCAGTGGGGACAGCAGTAGGCCTGAGGTCATGAGGACTTAGGTTCAAATTCTGTCTCAGTCACTTATTATCTGTGTGACCCTGGGTAAGTCACTTCACCTCTGCCTCAGTTTCTTCAATTGTAAAATGGAGACAATAACAGCACCTACCTTTCAAGGTTGTTGTAAAGATCTGATGAGATATTTGCATCGGGCCTGGCACAGGGTAAGCACTACATAATGGCTAGTCATTATAATTAATCATAGAAAGTGTTTGAGCAAAGCTTCCTTTTGAATTTAGTCCCCTTATCCTGGAAGCCCCTCTCTTTAGAATGGCTGCCCTAGGGACGTAACTGAGGGGTCCAAAAGAGTGCCCTTAGATCTACAGGGAGAAGCCTAGAGCGTCCGTTTTGGAGTCTTTCCTTGGGGCAGTGTGGCAGAGAGGAAAGCTGTCTCCTTGATTCCCCCATCATCCCCTTTGTCGTTAAATGGTCAGGCTTCCCAAGCCTCGGACTGCTGACTCATGAAGCCATCGCTTCTCCGCACACCCCAGAGCCAGTAAGTCACTTCACCTCTGTCGTCGAGCTCCCCCAGCCACCTTTCTGGAGCTTCTGTCCAGACAGCCAGGAGAGCTTAGCAAATAGGGTCGAACCACTAGGAAGCGTCTGAGGCCGGATTTGAAGCCGGGTCCTCCCACCTCTAGTCCTGGCTCTCTATCCATTGAGCCACCTCGCTGCTCCCAGACATCTCTTCTTGAGGCAATGCCGCTCAGTTTCTCCTTGGTCGCTACAGACCCAGAACTAAAAATGTCTAACTTCTCCCGTGCCTGTCCTACACTTAGGCTGAGGCTGTTCAAAGGACCTCTGTTCCCAGAGAATTTGCTTATTAGGAGAGCTCCGTCCTTCCCTAACCTCTCAACCTCTCCGTGCTGCGCTTCTCCTTCAAAGCTGCCTCCCCGAGCTTCACCCCCCCCCCCAAAAAAAAAACAGGGTCTACATTTCATCCTGGGCGGGGGTCCTCATTAGTTCTGTGGTTGGGGTGGGGGGGAACAGAGGTAGAAGGGTCTCCCTGAGCCCTGTGGGCTGAGCCTCCAGCACCCTCCTTGATCATCTTACAGCGGGCAGGAAGATTTCAAGGGAAAGGCGGGAACCCTCTTTAACCTCTCAGAGAGAAGAAGGCCTGGGGGACCGGAAGAAATGGAGACGAGGTTCGAGAAACAAAGCCCAAGGAGAGATGATTGGAGGAGACGCTCCTTCGAGGGCCTTCCAGGCTTACGAAGCTTCTGCCCCGACCGCTTTACTCCCTCTGTTGCTTTTCATTTGTCTTGGAAGAGGAAAATTCTTGGGATTCGCCAGTGCTGGGTTTGGAAGGAATTTCTTCATTTGGATGGTAATGGCTGTAGCCGGTAAAATGATCCTGAAAAGTAATATTGTCCTTGGAGCCCAGGGGCCCTCGCCCTGTTTGTGCAGGTGCAGCCCTCGTCTACAGACCCGTCCCCTCTCTCCCTTTCCTTGCCTGTGCTGCTGAGAAGCCCTGGCGTACCCATGGGCTGCGGTGCTCTGTCCAAGGGTAGGGAGCTCTTAAGTGACCAGCACACCGAATACTAGATTCTGAGCTCAAAGATCCAGTCAGCTCTACCTCCTAACTCTTTTTGGCTGTGTAATCCTGGGCTCACAGCCTCATTTTGCTTCTCTGTAAAATGGGGATGATAACCCATCCCAGGAATGCTATGAGGCTGGAATGAGATCGTGTAAAAATCAACCAATATGCTTGGAAGTCCTTGTCCTGGGTTCTCTGGAGACACTGAATGGACAGCGGTACTCGACCTCCTAAAGCTTCCCTCTGCTATGTGAGGAGAATCAAGGTGGCCAACAGGTAGGGCACCACAAGCTGAAATGATTTGCCTGTCAAAACCCAAACGAACAGCCGAGTTAAACTAGTGATGCACAATAATTATTGGAAAAATGTTAAAACTGGCACCCAAAGTGGAGCGAGCATTCCTATATTAGAGAGATTTAGGAGCATGAGCAGGAATGCTGAGCATTGCTGTAGCGGTGGCGCAGTGGAGAGAGCACAGAGCCAGGGAGACTCATCTTCCCAGTTCAGATCTGGCCTCCCTGGGCAAGTGGCCTCACCCTCAGTTTCCTCAGCTGTAAACTGAGCGGGAGAAGGAAATGGCAGACTATTCCAGGATCTTTGCCAAGAGAACCCCTAATGGGGTGATGAATTGTTGAACAGGTGAAAAAAGGACTAAACATCAAGGGAAGGCTTCAAGCTTTTGGTTCATAAAGCTAAATTAATGATTTCTACATTTCCTTTAGCTGGATTAATGTTAATTCCAGAATTTAGCAAGCGTTTTTAGTGTTTTCTTTATATGTAAAGAGCTGTGCTAAGAGGCTTGGGCTTCAAAGAACTTACGGTCCAACTTTCTAAGGGATACAATCCTTTCACAGGCTAATTGGTAGCCCAGTTGGAGAGAGGTGAGGAAACTGAGGGTTAAGCAACTTGCCCAGGGAGGCCAGATTTGAACTCTGGAAGATGAGTCTCCCTGACTCCAAGCTCAGCACTCTATCCAAGCAGCAGGTGGCAGCATAGCCAAAGGGCTCTTTCCGGACAGGATGGAGGCTTCCAAGGATACCAAATTTCAGCTCTGCTACCCCATCAGTCCAAAGTAGGAAATCTTCAGTGAGAAGACTCACTTCTGTCTCATGGCAATAAACCAAAAATACTTGTTTGCCATCTACCCCACAACAAATCCATATGCAGTTATCCCAAAGTCATCCAATAGTTGCACTTATTACCTTCAAAATCTTTGTGCCAGGCATATGCAAACCACATGCTGGGAGACCAGACCCTTTATCCCTCTTCATCCTAAGTGCCCTCTCTCTGGGGGGGCAAAGCTTTCCCTAACGTTTCACCCCTTCACTGGCAAAACTGTCCACACTTGAAAGGGAGCATCTGAGACACTAAAACGTAAAGATAAAAGTAATTGTGGGGAGTGGGGAGGCCTCTGACAATGGGAGAAACAAGGAGGCAGCAGTGATGCTGAGCCTCAAAAGAAGGAATCTAAGATATGAAGGAAAGGAAGGACCATATTCCAGCTACAAAGAACAGCTTTTCAAAAGCTTGGAGATAGGAGACTGAATTTTAGGTATAATAAATAGCAAGTAGCCAAGTTTGGCTGAAACCCTGAATGCAGGAAGAGTAACTAACTCTAACCTAAACCAGAGGGGCTGGTGTAAGTCTTTAGGAGCCATCTAGAGAATGTTGTTGTTCATCCTTCGTTTCAAAGAGGACCAAAGACATTTCAGTGTGATGTCTTGACTCACACGTCAATTGGGTTGAAGTGAGGCAGAGCTGCCTAGAGTCATGAGCCTTACTTTCTCTTCCATAGTCATCAGAGATTGGTCCGGGATGCAGGGGATGACCGTGGCATCTCTGATATCCAGCCTGCTTCTACTGCCTTCATGGCTATCGAAACAAAATGTTCTCATCTGCCCATTCCACCCAGAGGATGGCTTCCCTTGCTTGGGGTCGGTCTCCCCCCCAAACTCACCAACTAACTCAGCCTGGGTTAGCCCTTCTGCTGGGATGGTTTTACATGTCCATGGCTGTGGTGCAGGTGACAGCTTCTTGGAGCCACAGGTTCCTGGCTGACTTGTCTGGGGGATAGACTGAAAAGGGAAGAGACAAAGCAGAAAGGCCAACTGGGAGGCAAGAACCTGAGCTAGCATGCGGGCAGAGTGGAGAGAAGAGGATTGGTACTAGAGAGATGAAAGACTTAATAAGATTTAATAATTGCCTAGATTGGGGGTGAGAAGGGAATGGGAAGAAGTGTGGGAGCAAATAATCAAGCATAATTCCAAGGTTGTGAATCTGACAGACTGGAAGGATGGTGAGGCCTTCAACAGAAATAGGAAAATTCAAAAGAGGGATGAGTATTGAAGAAGATGATGAGTTTTGTTTTGGACGTGATGAGTTTCAGAAGCCTATAGGACATCCAGTTGAAAATGTCCACAAGGCGATTGAATCTGGAGCTCAGGAATAAGATCAAGGTCAGTTTTATAGATTGGGGCGATATCTGTATAGAGACAATAGTTGAATTGATGAAAACTAATGTTATCACCAAAAAAAGGAGCATAGAGAGAGATTTAAGAGATTTGATAACTTAGACTGATTTGAGCTCCCTGTTCAGCCCGAAGTAATTGGTTTTATTCTGTATCACACTTTCTAACACATTGCTGACAAATTGTCATCCAACCTCCAACCGAACACCCCCAAAGGCAAGAGATGCAGTACTCCTTGAAGAAGCTTGTTCCATTTTTGGACAGTTCTCATTGTCAGGAAGAGCTTCACATTTCAGTATTAGGAGGGTCAGGATGTTGAATGAAGTTCTGTTAAGTATGTTCCTCAGAGTGGTTCATGGTGACAGAGATGTCTAAACATAAAGGAGTATGGTCCTTAGGCAACAAGAGAAAATATTGAGGGGTGGAGGGCTTATTTATACTGGTCCTCACAGCTCATCTTTGAAAACTCAACTGTATTTTATCTTGTATCCCCCATGCCTCCCTCAGAGGTGTGAGCAAAATAGGTGCTTAGTAAATGTTCATTTGCTGGAGGAATAAAAGAGTTTTCTGATGAAAATTCATCAATGGTGTCCTGAGAATCTGGTTTCATTTGCAATCCTTAAGACCTCTTCCAGTTCTAATTCTATTATGCTATGGTCCTGCATCCTCACACTATATCCCTCACCTACCTTCTAGCCCCCTGCTCAGGAAAGATAATTTTGTTGCCTTATCCCCCCATGCCATCCAAGTGCGAGATAAGCTCAGCAATGTGCTGGATCTTTGCCAAGGCAAAGTCATCCAGAGAATTTGGGAACCATGGCTGAGAAGATCATGGATATTTACTAGATTAGAGGATTGTGGTGTTTAGAACTTGAAGGGACCTTAGACATCATCCATCCCAACCCTCACATTTTGTAGATGTGGAAACTGAACCCCAGAGATGTTAAGCAAGAGCTTTTTATGCTTCACCATTATCAGGTCCTGGTTGAGAATGAAGGTCAGCAATATACTTGCAGATGAGAAAACTGCTGCCCAGAAAGGTTAATCACTTTCCCAAAGTCACACAGTTCTTCAAAACAAGATCTTCTGGCTTCAAATCATTCCCTTGCACTGGTCTGCACCAGGAACAGCTTGAAAGCTAGGGAGCGAATCCAGAAGGTGTCTTTTGAGCTGTAGTCAATATTTGCTGGTTGCCTTCAGAGTGCATGATACCAGTGATATCTTAACAGAGGAGAGGGGAAAACTGAAACATTTTCCCTCCACCTAAGTGCAGACTTTTGCTTTTCCCAGTGGAACAATAGCATTAGTTTTCCAAGTTTAGCCCACCACCATCCTCACCTCCCCATGACCCTGGGTTGTTGGAAGACAGCATTTGAGTTCATTTTTTCCCCCACTGATTTGGCAGGCTCTGGACCAGATACACAGGCATGATCCCAAGAGAACAGGATAACTGGGTTGCTGTGAGGTACCACAAGTATTACTCAAACTGCAGATGGAAAAAAAAAAAGATCTGATCAATTTTAGAAGAGTATTTCAAATGAAGACAGAGAGGCCAAGGGATGTCTTGGTAAGTAGATAGAATGTTTCCTGCTATGCTTTTATTGAAATATGGTTGATTTAAGATCTATATCAATGCAACAATTTTTTTTAAACCTTTACCTTCCATCTTGGAGTCAATACTATGTATTGGCTCCAAGGCAAAAGAGTGGTAAGGGCTAGACAATAATGTTTAAGTGACTTGCCCAGGGTCACATGGTTAAGAACTGTCTGAGGTCACATTTGAACCTAGGACTCTAGGCTTGGCTCTCAATCCACTGAGCTACCCAGCTGCCCCCTTGAATGCAACAATTTATCACAACTCCTACCTTGAATTGTATGAGGCTTCCCTTACCTTCCAAGAACCTGGTGCTAACTCCTCCTTGAGGCACAGAAATCAACAGTAACCTATTCATTGGTGACTTTGAAGTTGGATTAGTCTAATGTGAACTCTCCAGGGGTTTTGGTTTGAGTGGAATTCTGTCGACTGAATTTTAAGGAGTCCAAAAAGGATGATGGTACAAGCAGAGAATGGGAATAATTACTGTGGCTCCTTTTTCAATGGAAGTGGGAAAGGGGGAAGGGTTATTTAAGGTAGCAGAAATAGCCAGGTAGTCCGAGATGTGGCTCCTTAGTCTAGTACCTTATGTCTCATACACTGAAGTTGTATTAGTAAAGAAAGAGTTAACCTAGAATCAAGAAGAGTCCACCTCAAATCCCACCACTGATGCTTCCTAGCTGAGTGACCATAGATGAATCACTTTTTGGTTTTCAGTTTTCTCATCTGCAAAATGATATGCTGTGTAGCTCCCTTCCATTTTGACAGTGACAGTGTCAGAGGAGAAGAGGAAGGCAGCAAAGGACATCAAGAATTTCACAGTTATCAGAGCATCTCTAAACATTAATCTGTTGATCCAAGAATAAAATGTCATGGTGCATCATTTCCAAATCTAGCCTCTAAGGGAATGTAGTTGGGGAGAAAGAGATGACAATCTTGTGATTAGTATCCATGTCTAAAGACAAAAGGGAAGTCCTGAGCTGTGCTCAAAGAGAGTGAGGAACAGAAGCTGGCACTGTTTCCAGTTGGCTCCAGTTCCAAAAGCAGGGAAATAAAGGAGTAAGGAAAACAGGGATCAGGTGAGAGAATGTATAGACATTTACTGGTGAAAAGAGACTGTGAGTGGCAGCTGGGTGGCTCAGCCAGGCCTAGAGACGGGAGATCCTAGGTTCAAATCTGGCCTCAGACACTTCCCAGCTGTGTGACCCTGGGCAAGTCACTTGACCCCCATTGCCCACCCTTACCAGTCTTCCACCTATGAGCCAATACACAGAAGTTAAGGGTTTAAAAAAAGAGAGAGAGACTGCGAGGAACTGTAAGAATTTAACTAGATGTTCATCCGTGAGGAATGGCAGAAGTACTCAAGATAAGATTGGACAATTTTATTGGAGGGAAACATCCTAGCTAAGAGGTTATGCAGTGGCCATAAAAGGTTCTGTATGGTTGATAGGAGATGAGAATGATCTGAGCAGTCCAAATAGGAATGTGGCTACCTCAGGATTTACTTCCCTTTCCATATATCAGAGGCAGAATTTTCCCCTTAAATCCTTCTTTGTTACCGAAGAAGCCAGCCCAGATTGGGATGGCTACATTTTCAGCATAAGTATTTATTTACACCTTGGAAATGGGCAAATCATGGCTTGATTTATTGTCCTATTTATTGACTGTCTAGACTTATGAAAGTGATGAAGAAAATGGTAATACTGCAGATCAAAATTAAAAGTATGTCTTTTATGTATCCCTCCTCCCTAAGAGCTGATTGTTTAAACCTTTACTAGATTACCACTGGGGAGGTGAGACTTGGAGTCTTTTTTGACCTAAAGTGAAATATGTGGTAGCCCTTAGAGTGAAGAAACCTGGGGGAATCCAGGGAAACTACCTCAGTTCCTTTCCTAAATCCAAGCTAAGTTGGTAGCAAAAGATTTACAGCTGGAAATGACCTTAGAAATCCTCTAATTCAATCCTCTCATTTTATAGGAGAGATACCTCTAGCAAAGTTGCAAAGGCATCATTTCTATGAAAAGGGTTTTTTTTCTTTTCTTTTCTCTTTTTTTTTTGGGGGGGGGGGGACTAGACCTAGGATTTTATTGTTATAGAGAATTCCTAGAGAGGAATCTTCTTCTATAGGAGCAGATTTCCTATCTATCCTGGAAGTTGTAGCCCTAGAATGTTGTGATGAGTCCCCAAGAGGGTTAGTGGTCTATCCAATTCACACAAGAAGAAAAGGGACAAGATTAAAAAATATCTGTGTCCAGAGTAGAGGAGACTGGCACTAGGAGAGGACAATATAAAGGGGCAAGAGGCATTTAAATGATCCTTTCAGTCATTTTATAGGCACATTTGTCTTATGAAAGACCAGAGGAAACCTAAGTTTCCTCAGAAACCTGGAAGATGGGTTTTGGCTCAATATGAAGAACCTTCCAGGATGAGAACTCCATCCACCTCAACAGTTCCTCTGTAACTTAATGGCCTCGAGTCTGTCATACAGACATTACTTGCCAGAGCTGGCACTTGACTGCTTGTGGAACTGGGCAAGTTATTACATCTTTCCTCATCTGTAAAAATGGTGCTAATAAAACACTAATATCATCAGTAGGAGAGAAGAAGTGTGATGGATAGAAAGCTAGATTTAGTATCAAGAGGAGCTGAGCTCAGGTCCTGCTCCTAATGCATCCTGGGTGTATCACCCAACACAGATCGCCTCATTTCCCAAGCTCAGCTCTTGATCTTCTGTCCTAGAGTCACTACTAGAACAGAAAGTAAGGGCTTAAAACACCCCCCAAATGGATGAGGAATGAGAGGAGAGGACTAGCCCAGGAAGGAGCAGGGCAAAGGAAGTCAGAAGGGGTAGGGGAGAGCAGGAGGCCAGAAGGGGATGCTGGAGATCATGAGACCCCGATCTCAGGAATGAGAGGTGCTCTACTAAGCAGAGAGACAAACCCCAGAGCTGATGTGAATGCCAGTTTGAAGGGCACCTGCGTGGTGCAGTGGATAGAGTGCCAGGCCAGAAATCAGGGAAGAATCATCTCCCAGAATTAAAATCTGGCTTTAGACACTTATTGGTTGTGGGACCCTGGGCAAGTCATTTAACCCTGTTTGCCTCAATTTTATCATCCATAAAATGACTTAAAGAAGGAAATGGCAAATCACTCTAGTCTCTTTGTCAAGAAAACCCCAAATGGAGTCATAAAGCATTAGACACAACTGAAACAACAATGTAGTTTAAAACTCATTTCTTGACCTACCGTCTTTGTGCCTGCTCATAGAATTCAGTGGAGGGGGCAGCTGGGTAGCTCAATGGATTGAGAGCCAGGCCTAGAGATGGGAGGTCCTAGGTTCAAATCCAGCCTCAGATGCTTCTCAGCTGTGTGACCCTGGGCAAGTCACTTGACCCCCATTGTTTACCCTTACCACTCTTCCACCTATGAGCCAATACACAGTATTGACTCCAAGACAGAAGGTAAGGGTTTAAAAAAAAAGAATTCAGTGGAAAGAAGACATCCCCACCTGCTCAGAAGAGAGAGAAGCTGGGTGCCCTTCTCTCCTGGGCCCAGGAGTCCATACTTAAACCAAGGAGCCAGGGAGAGAATGGAGGTTCGTAGCTGCTGGGTTGTGTGACCATTGACTTTGCAAATACAGCAGCCAGAGGACCTCTCCTATTACATATGCTGCCCCCACCAAATAAATTAAGTATAGCCACTCAGGGCTCAAAATCAGACTCTCTAGCTGCTTGGTGGTGCTTTCTTTTACCAATCAATCAGTGGACACAATGAGCTCACAACAAAGGCTTTTAATGAAAAAGAAGAAAAGTGGCAAGAGAATATTCCTCTTGGGAGTTGGGGCTCACTTCCACCAATAGACCTGCCATCTGTAGAGTCACTGGACTCTACAGTCACTGGACATGTGTATTTAATGCACATGTATGGACAGTCAGCTCAGTCCTTTGGCTCTGCCACTGCAGATCTCTTTACCTCTGGCTTTAGCTGAACTAACAAGACCTTTAGGAGTATACACAAGCCCCACCATGCTCAAGAGAAGAGCATCCCTGGTTCTCTGTACACAACAACCTCAAATGACAGAAGCCATGCTGTGGAAGCCCAATGAATGACAATGAATATGACCTGATTGGTGTCCTTCAGTCTGTAAGAAAGGACCTGTCCCTTTATCTCTTTTCCCTGGTACCCTTCCCACTTCAATAGAACTTTTTTTTTCTACCTCCTACCATTGGGGATTTAGATCTACTTATTGAAGTTTTGAGAAAGAAGATCCAATTTAGCAGGTTGAAAACACTGTAGCAATTATGATCCCAAAGAGATTATTTTAAACAACAATTTCCTCGTCTGTATTTAACTAAACCATAAAAGCCACTTAGGAGAGAATATGATTTGAGTACACATGGCCTGTGTACTCAAGCCTATGAATTTTGGCATCACATTCATGTCTTGCTGAAACTTGGTAAACTTGTGGCTTCATCGTCCCTTTTTTGCCTTTCAGCTAGGTTCTTACAAATGCAGCTTTTTTTGGTTTTTCATTTTTTCTGTGCTGAACACAGACGGCCCTATTTCATTAAACTTTTGCTGCTACACAGAGATTCTGGGATAGAAGAAGGCTAGATTAAAGGATGAAATATTATGAATCCTAGAGCACCTTTCAATGGCAGGCTAAGCTGGTTAGGATTTACAGGTGCCTTATTTATGTGGGCTATTTTGCAGGGCTATGAAATTGGAGACCCTTGCCATCTCTCATGTCATTGTTTGTAATCTCAGGGCAAATGGTTTATATTTCTTAAGACCTGATTCAAGAACAACAAAAATCTACCACTGACAATTTCCTCAAGACTGCCAACATTTAATTTTTTAATTTTCCTGTTTCTGAAAGCAAGTATCTCTCCCCCTCAACCCCAGCTCCCTCACTTTCTTTAGTATAGCAGTTTTCTCAGCCTAGCTCTGACTTATAGACAGATCCAGCAAAATCATTTGGGTTTTCTTTCAATTCTTCTGTTTTGTCCTTCACCTTCTCTACCCAGCTCCAATGGAAAAGAAAAAAGGAAAAACAAAACCCTTGTAATACATATGCATAATCAAGTAAAACAAACCTACCCTCCCGTCCCCAAATCCATTCTCCAATTGGCCACATCCAAAAATATATGCCTAATTCAGCATCTTGAGTCTATTACCCATCTTGGGAGATGGGTAGCAAGTACCATGATCAGCTTTCTGGAATTATAGTTTGTCATTTTATTGACCAAAGTTGTTAAAGCTTTCAAAGCTGTTTGTCTTTACACTATTGTTAACGTATGTTTTACTCCCGGCTCTGCTCACTTCACTCTGTGTTAGTTTACACTAGTCTTCCTCAGTTTTTCTGAACACCCATATAACATAATTTGTTTGGTTATTTTGAATTGATTAACCTTTGTTTCTAATTCTTTACCTTCACAAAAAAAGATCTGTTACAAATATTTTTGTATATATGGGCTCTTGGGGTATAGACCTAGTAGTAGTATCAGAAGGATATAGGCAGTTTAGAAATTTTGGGGGCATTGTTCATAATAGTTTTTTTCAGAATAGTTCACAGCTCAACCAACGGTACATGAATATGTGTATTTCCCTTGAATTCCTTCCCAAAATTTCATTTTCCTTTTTATTCCCATCACCTTTGCTGATTTGATGAGTATGAAGAGCCTCAAAGTTGCTTTAATTTGCATTTTTCTAATTAGTAATTTGGAGCATTTAAAATATATGACTATTGATAGCTTAAATTTCTTTCTTTGAAAATTACTTAATTATCAATTACAGAATGGCTCTTATTCTTATAAATTTTTATCAGTTTTTTATATATACACCTTAAAAATGATCTTTTTATCAGAGAAACAGGCTAGAGATATTTCTCCCCACTTAACTTTTCTCTTCTAATTTTAGCTGTATTGATTTAGTTTTTGCAAAATCTTTTAAATTTTATTTCATCAAAAATGTCCTTTTTATTTTCTGTGATATTCTATGTCCTTTAGTTAGGTTGATAATTTTCAAATCTATTCATCCAGTCCTACCCTCTCTGTCGAGTTTCACATCTCCATCTGCTTATGGGAAATCCTAAACTGGATATCTCGTCTACATCTGAAACTCAACACGTCCAACATAGAACTAATTATATTTTCCTTAAAGCCTTCCCCTCTTCCTAATTCTCCTTTTACCATTGCTAAGTGCACTCATCAGAAGGGGTGACTTTGACCTCACTGCCTCATGGTTGGAGCAAATTGTGGGACGTCTCAGGAAACTTACCCCTGTTGGAGCCTTTGACTTGATCAGACATCAATCACAGCCAGAGCCTCTGATCTCCTCACTCCTCCCCTTGCTCTCCCCCTATCACTTTTCCCTGTTGAAGTTTATTTATTTACTGCCTCAGAGTGGGCATTTCTGCACTCTCTGATTATCTGAATTACAGTTCCTTTATCCTGATTAAAGATCCTTGTTGCCACTTTGCTCTTCCTCCTTATTTTCAGGTTGATGCCTTTGAATACGTGATCACACTCCAGGTTACTAAGTCTTATGGCTTAATGGCATCCTTGACACTTCACATGTACTCACCCCATTTCATCCAGTCTTGCCAGATCTTGATATTTCTGCCTTGACGACATTTCTGGTATAAGTCCCTTTTGCTCCTTGCAGATCACACCAGGTTAAGCCTTCATTACCTCTCACCTGGACTGTTAGAGCAGCTTTTTCATTGGTTTCCTCCCTCCAAGTATCTCCCCATTCCATTCTATCCCCCGCTCAGCTGCCAGTGATTTTCCCAAGGCATAGGTTTGACTATGTCACTCCCTCAAAAATGCCAATGGCTCTGGGGGGCAGGTAGGTGGTTCAGTGGATTGAGAGCCAGGCCTAGAGATTAGGAGATCCTGGGATCAAATGTGGCCTCAGATGCTTCCTAGTGGTGTGACTTTGGGCAAGTCACTTAGATCCTGTTGCCTAGCCCTGATTGCTCTTCTGCCTTGGAACCAACGCATAGTATTGATTCTAAGATAGAAAGTAAAGGTTTAAACAAAATGCCACTCATATATAAGTCCTCTGGCATTCAAAGCCCTTTATACCCTGGCACGTTCCTACCTTTTCAATTTTCTTAAGCTTTACTCTAGTTCATATGCTCTGTGATCCAGATACATTGGCTTTCTTATTGTTCCTCCCAGATAATGCTCCATCTCTGAAATCCCTACCTTTCACTGGTTGTTCCCATACCTGGGCTGCCCTCCCTCTTACCTCTAGCTTTTCTCCCTGGCATCATTCTAGATTCAGAAGTTTTAAAAGATAAAAAAAAAAAAAAAAAGACAAGACCAAAAAAGCAACAGTTCCTTCTCTTTAAGGAGCTGAGATTCTAATGGGGGAGATAACATGCAAACAACTCTACTTATAACTGTCCAAATGAGAGAGAGAGAGAGTGAAAGAGAGAGAGAGAGAGAGAGAAAGAGAGAGAGAGAGGGAGGGAGGGAGGGAGAGAGAGAGGGAGGGAGAGATGCCACACAGGCAAATTTGTATTTAAGTCATTTTAGTGGGGGAGGGGGAACCAAGGCAATTATCAAATATGACTTTTTTCCCCCTCAATTTCTTCATCTATAAAAGTGGTTTGGTTCAACTGGAATATTCCCAAGATCTCTTTGAGCTCTAAGTCCTAGAACTTTGTCACACATCCTTTTCTTCCTGGCCCCCTGAGTGGTTGAAGTAGTAAGTGATCCAAGCAGCAACGGAACCCTGTCAGGGAACACTTCTCAGTGGCTATTCTGGGTCATCATTTCCTCCCACCAACATTTCAGTTTATATGTGATTATTGAAATGAGAATAGTGGGTGTTAACTAGGAAAAAAACAAAACACAGGACTATTAAATAGTCAGAAAAGCCACTCTTTAATTAAGGAAAGGTGTACAAGTGCTGAGTTAGGCCTCTACACAGAGCTTCACACCAAATGCCTACACGGAGTCCAAGGATTGAACCCTGGATGCTCTGGTCCCTGACCCCTGGGAGAATCAATAGCGTTAGACCAGTGGTTCCCATACTTTTTTGGCCTACCGTCCCCTTTCCAGAAAAAATATTACTTAGCCCCCTGGAAATTAATTTTTTTTAATTTTAATAGCAATTAATAGGAAAGATAAATGCACCTGTGGCCATCACTGTCTCCCTAGATCGCTGCAGCACCCACCAGGGGGTGGTGGTGCCCACTTTGGGAATCATTGAGTTAGATTGACAATTCCAAGGAACCATTAAAGTTGGGAAGCTTAAATACCTTTCTAGGGGCTCATGGGGACTTAGGATGAGATGGATAGTTGATTGACTTTACAATGGTAACAAAGGAAAATGAGGAGTTCCAGGCAGGAATAACAGTGAGGAGCTACTGCTTTACAATGGACACAAAAGGGAAAGACCCTGCCTTAGGGCTGAGCCACCTAGGTAAAGGACTTTGGCCTAAGGGACAAAAGAGATACTTAACATTGGATGGGATTTGCCATCCCCCTTTAAACTCCTTTAAGGTCTATTTTCAGTCTGAGACTAGGGAAGTTGGACTTTCCCTCAGGGAGGAGCTCTCTAGTGACAAGGTCATCAAATCTTTCTAAGCTACAAGTTTGGAGGCTTCTAGATTCCACATCCACCTGGGGTATAGTAAAAGAGAAACTGATTATTGCTAAATTCTCTACAACAAGAGCCCCTGCAGATAATTCCAATGTCCACAAATGCTGTCACAGACTGGGAAATGGCAGTTTGCTGCTGTCATACAGCTCTTTGTTTTCTCCCAAGTTTGCCCTTTTTTCGCAGGCAATCAGTAAAAGTGACAGGAGGGCAAAGTTGGACTCTAATTAGTGTGTGATTGCTATCGGTGAGACCATTAATAAAAAGAAGACTGTGGGTGGAAAAGGAACACCGACAGGGACCATTTTTAGTGAGCATGATGTGGGCAGAGATAGAAAGAGATTGTTTAAGGCCTTAGTATTTTTCAAATTATTTTCTAAAGATTCAGTTGGTAGAAACTTTTTTTCTCAAAGCAAGGGCATAGTGGTACCCATTTTCCACAGAGGCATAGAAATAGACCTTCAAGGCCTTCTAAACCAATTTGGTCTCTTTAGAGATGAAGGAAATGGGACTCACATTTGAAGTGATTTTGCCAAGGTGAGACAGGATGATGTGGCCTCATGACTCTTATCATGGTTGAGTTAAGGGAAAAGCCTTGTAAATACAGAGGAGGAGGAGGGCATGATCTGATGTCAGAATATGGTCTGTCTCCAATCAGTCAGAGAGAGAGAGAGAGAGAGAGAGAGAGAGAGAAATCTATACAGTGAAGTTAGCATAGGGTTTTTTTTTTGGAAATGGAGATTTCTATCAGAATTCTTTAATAGAGTAGAATTTGCATAAAGCAAGAGCAGTCTGTAGTCTCTGTCCTAGAGATTTAGGTTCAAAATGAGCTAGGAGCTAAGGGATAAGAGGATAGAAGAATTGGGCTAGTTTGGGGAACTCCTCAGGGTAAGAAAGCTTCAAACTTACCCTCACACTACTCTACAAGAAGGGAGATTCTTTGCCCTAAAGGAGCAGGGAGGGTAAGATGGTTCTTTTCACCTAGGAGCTGGGTGGTTGTAGAAGTTCAAACAAAAACCTAAAGAGTCTGGGAAGGAATGGTTCTTCTGGGTGTGATCTAATGGAGCTCTCAGTCATGGAATTCTCTGAATAAAAGTATGTTCTACTTTTACAGTCAACTAAAATTTTAAGAGTCTGTTCAGTTTATTAGATCCTCCTCCAGAGGGGAAATTTCTTTATCCCTTTTTAGGTGAATGAGATGGGCATTATTCTCCCCTGGCTTTGTAAAAATTAATTTCCCTTGTAGGCAGCTTGCTAGCTCCCATATAGGGGCTGAAGTTCCAAAAGGAAATGAATTTGATAAATTGGATTTATGCAGCTCCTCCCTTCTCAGCCCCCAAGGCCTATGGCAACTTATGGCCTGCCCTTCTTTAAAACAATTAAGTCCTGACTTCTGGTCTGAATGGCTTCAGAAGTTAGCTATGGGTCTCTCCTAATATAATTCTAAAGTGTGGGCTGATCAGATTAGTGAAATTTTAGCTAGAAAATCTGACAATTGGGGTTTGGGTGAATACTGCTATCAGTTTGAAAAGGCAATCTAGGAATAGAGGGGAGACACAGAGCACTGGACTTTGCTGAATAGGAGAAGAGGAGCACCATTCCCTGGTGGGAGCTTCAGGTGTGGCTCCTGAAAATGGATTGATAAGACTGTATCTGAGAGCTGGCCTGTGGCAATGCAGGAGCTAGTAAAACTGTGCTGGGAAATTCAGGCCCGGGACACTAAGGGCCCATGGACCTCAGCCAAGCCTGAGATATCCTCCAAAGCTCCTGCCTCATTTGGGGCGTACGTGTAGGGAAGGGGTATTACAGACAGTTTCTATGCCTTTGCAACAACTTCCAGGAATGTTATTGTCAGTAGGACCAAATAGAAACCCTTAGGGTTTGCAGGACCATTCCATGTAGTTAACACCAAACAACATCCAGGCTGTGGTGGAGTGAAAGATATTTTTTCTCTTAGTGATGGAGATGAAGGACACTGGAGTACTTTATTGTACAAGCTCCCTTTTGAGCAATCCTGTGTTAGCTGTGAAGAAGGCAGATGGTACCTGGCAACTTAAATGTTGAACAAAGTTGTCATGCCTAATCCCTGCAGCTGTCCCAGACCTCATCCATGTTGTAGTTTGGATAACCCAGGCCCAGGGGGACTGATATCAGCTCTTCCCTTGCTGCCCCCCCAGAGACTAGCCAAAAAAAATTTGCTTTCAACTGGGAAGCAGTCCAATATACCTTCACCATTCTTCTTTGGGGTTACCTGAACTTACCTTGATAGTGCCACATAATAGTAAGCAGAGACCTAAAAGAGGTTTCCCTTCCTGAGGACATTGCCATACGTTATTGTCGCATATGAGGGACAAGGGCTAGGAAATCAACCCTCAGAAAACCTATGGTCCAGCCTACTTAATCAAGTGTTGGAGAATACAGCGGGTAGGGAAAACTGGAAAACTCAGAGAATTCTCAGCATGGCAGAGATGGAACAAGTTGCTGACATTTGCTTGCTGCAATCTAAAAAGAAAGGCTGGATACTACACTGTTGTTTTTTGTTGTTGTTGTTGTTGTTTTTTAAACCCTTACCTTTTGTCTTGGAGTCTATACTGTGTATTGGCCCCAAGGCAGAAGAGTGGTAAGGGTAGGCAATGGGGGTCAAGTGACCTGCCCAGGGTCACACAGCTAGGAAGTGTCTGAGGCTAGATTTGAACCCAGGACCTCCCATCTCTAGGCCTGGTTCTCAATCCACTGAGCTACCCAACTGCCCCCTGGATACTACACTCTTCAGATTTTGGAGAATCCATAGCCATCACCTAGCTATCCTGATGGCCTTTACTTACTGAGTCACTTGTGACTGGCCCTTTCAAGTGGGGCCCAGAACGGTCTACAACTGTGGAAGATACAAAGTGGGCTGCCTGATAGTTTCTTCTTTTGGGCTTTTACAGCCCTTCATGGTTTACTTTTCTGAAAGTCTGTCTATAAAGAGCAGGCTGTGTGGAGTCTTTGGCAGCTCTCAAGATAAGCTATTGTTAGGCATCTGGAGCTCCAGGCTTGTATCACCATCTATATACACTGCTTTCGAAAACCAGTTGCTTGCTTCTTCCTTGGCCCTCATTGCCACTGAACCAATGACATAGGGTCACATCATCACCCAAAGCCAAAGTTACCTGTTATAGATGGTGATACAAGATGGTGTCTCTAACAAGAAAGGCAGAACACAAGAGGCTTCTATTGCTAAATGGAAATGGTCCATTAGAAATTATGCTTCCCTGGGTCCCTCTGGTATCAGCCCCCTTCTGTAGATTTTAAAATTAATCTTCAGTATCTCCAAAGTATTATATTTATAAAGATTTATTAATATTTAACTAGAGAGCTAGAGAAAACAGGGAGCGCTCACCACTCATGTGGAAGAGAGAGCAAGAGAAGCATCCCCCAAAACTTAAATACAATAACGTAAAAGACACACATAAACATAAAGGAAAAGGGAATTTGGGGAAGAGGGAAGAATTCTGGGAGATGAAGTCTAAAGGATATAAAATTTTCACTTATACACTTCACAAAGATTCTGCCAGAGGCTAACGTCTGGCCCAGACCCTAGATTCTGTCTTCCTCTGGTGTAGAAGACCCTCACCTAAAAGGACCTGGTGCCTGAGAAATGGATGGTTTCATTCATTACAAGAAAGATATATACAACTGAACTTCAGCAGCTACTAATCTGCTAGTAGAAGATAATCATGGGAAGGAGGGATCCTGGAAAGTCCTTCTAGTCAGCTGAGTTTCAGGCTATAATGCTAGCATGGAAGAGAGTCTTGAGGGATGGGCCAGAGAAGAACATCATCCATTTTAGTTCCTGGATAGTGGCTGTGGGTCTGGCCAAGTGGACAAGGACCTGAAGAGCACAGACTCTCCCCTTTGGGGTCAGGACCAGTGGAAGAATTTTGTGGACACTTTCCATTGCATACAGTTGATTGTAGAGCATGCCAGCACCCATCAGAGACATTATATGCTAAATGACCAGGTTGGAGCAATTAAAGTAATGACAAATGTTGAGAAAGGATTCCAGCATTAATTTGGACATTCAAGTGCTGATACTATTCTGTACCAGACTGTATGATCCTTTTCACGAAGGACAAGGCAGATATATTCCAGTGGCCCTCAAACTGCTCCCAATTGGAAAAATGTCACTCTTCCATTTCAGGGCAAGAAATCTGCTGCTGCTGATCAACAGCTGTCATTTAGCATCTGACTCTCCAGGTCAGGAGTCTAACCTCCCAGAAGCGATGGAACAAATCGACATTAACCTGGAAAACAAATGGGCTCTTTGGTTCAGTGGTTTCTTAGATCCAGTTTCTAAGAAGACTTATTTGATAAGAATGGACTATTTTTTTAATGTGGTTCTAGCTGGTTCTCTCCAGCCTTTCTTTTTCCCCTTCTCAGTGAAGAGTTACCTTGGCCTTTAAGTCCTCGTGCCCTCAGAAGGTTCTGTGCAGCCTGGAGAAGTAGATCATGTCCCTTTCCAATGTCAGCCTTACTAAGCTCTAGGATAATTCCTTAGGGTTAGGGCTAAATAAGGACCCTCTCATCCATGGCAGTGATTCAGAATCACCACTACATCATCTGGGATCCCCTTGGGTCATTACAGACCCATCCCAGTTAATATAGCCAGGCTTGGGTTGGGAGGGGACCCAAAGAGAGTGTTGTGGGCGGCACCTCATTTTCTAACTGTGATGGGTTTGTATTGATCTGAGGAGATCCCTTCGGTGACTTAGTGGTAATTCTGAGTCATTGCACTCAGGTGAGAGAGGAAGAGAGACACAGTCCTTGGACAGAGGCCTCGAAGGAGGTAAAGCTTTTAGATCATTGCCCTGATGTGGATTTTGGGCAGGGGGAGGCTTTGCCAGGTTGTGTGCAGGAGGCTGATGACCTCATGGTCATTTTACTATGGATGACCCAATGCCTGAAATCAACCCGGAATGTCCGAGCCGTGGCACATATACGGCTAGAGCTGCTGCTGCTGCTGCTCGTGCTACTTCGTCACAAGAGAAAAGGGCAGCCGTGACTCTCCTGGAGGGGTAGTTATGTGTGCCAGGGCTCAGCCATTCTCGGGGCCCCTCTGCCTGGTGGCACCCCTTACACGGGAGGCCCCCTGGGAGCTGCAAGATTTAACATGCCTCCCTGCCCTAGTCATCTTTCCTAGAAAATGAATTATGGTAGATTTCTCCTTTTCTGCCTAGAGTGCCGCACCTACGTGGCACAGTGGATGGAGCGCCTGGCCTGGAGTTGGGAGGACTCATCTTCCTGAGTTCAAACCCCACCGCAGATAAGCATTACCCGTGTGACACTTAACCCTGTTTACCTCAGTTTCCTCATCTGTAACATGAGCCAAAGAAAGAAATGACAAACCACTTTGGTGTTTTGCCAAGAAATTCCCAAATGGGGTCATGAAGAGTTTGACACGACTCAAAAGAACTCAACAATAACAACAGTCCCACAGCTTAGAGAAATACAGAGGCAGGGCTATCGTTAGATCAGAGGAGCCAGCACTTTGTCCTGGAGAAATGATCATTTAAAGGTTTTTTTTTTTTTTTTTTTAAACCCTTACCTTCCATCTTAGAATTAATACTTTGTATTGGCTCCAAGGCAGAAGAGTGTTAAGGGTTAGGTGATGGGGGTTAAGTGACTAGCCCAGGGTCACACAGCTGGGAAGTATCTGAATCCAGATTTGAACCTAGGACCTCCTGTCTCTAGGCCTGGCTCTCAATCCACTGAGCTACCCAGCTGCCCCCCATTTAAAGGGTTCTGACCATATTTGTGACCTTGTTTCAGACGCTTAACAGTAATAATAATAATAATAGCTAACATTTGTATAGCACTTACTAATGTGCCGAGTGCTAGGTTAAGTGTTTGATTTATCTCAGTTGATCCTCACAACAACCCAAGGGGGTAGGTGCTACTAGGGTCTCCATTTTACTGATGAGGAAACTGTCAAACATCAGTCACATCCCATGAAAGTCTCTGTCATGCTCACAGGGTGAAGAGAAGCTCAGGATCCTTGGGAGAAAAGAGCAAATGCCTCTGCTTGACAGGACTGGATCACCAGAGGCCTCGGACCTTCGTTTTGGTCTTGACAGACTGTCAAAAACCTGAAGTTTCTTTCTGATTCGATAGCTCTCACCAGGAACAAATGTGACTGCACTGTGGGGATGAAATTTGTCTTTTCCAGGCTTGGTGGAGGACAGATTCATTATCCATCCTTTCCTAGGAGCTGCCTCTAAGACGACTCCTCACATCAATTAAATAGCTTTAAATCTGACCACCTTGCTAGTTGGAGTGTCTTTGCATTTTGGCAGTGTTGGCCTGACCCCCTAACTTTGCATCTGTTTTTTAGGCTTTGAAAATAGAATTTGTATTGTTTTAGCTCTCCCTCTTATTCTTTCTGGCTTTCTCTAGCCGTGGTAGGTGGGAATGCTGTGCGATTAGAAAATTTTAGCATCCAATTCTTATCATTCCCCCTGTTGTGGCCATCTATGAACATTTACCATTTTATAAAAAAGAAAACAAGTTGTAAGCACAAAGATCATGTTGGGCTTTGAGTTTTCTTGCCCACAGGTCTCCTTTCCTCGAACTCTTTTGTTTCCCCACCGATTACAGGTAGTGAACTCTTTTTTTTCAAGATGATCCAAGAATAAAACAATGTAATAGGAAGGAGCGTGTTGAACCCTGGAAATGGAAGTGATGGGATTCCTTTCCCCTACAGAGCACACAAGTGTATTCTTTGTTTCTTGTTGGCTTACAAGTAGGATGGTGATCAACCTTTTCATCAATTGTGGACCAAGAACTTGGTGTGTATGCAAGATTGAATGGATGAATTATCCTTCTCCCTGGCAACTTTTGAGTGAAAAAGGAAGAAATTCTGGAGCCCTTTGAGTGGATGTAGAGGGAATGACAGGAGTGGCAATAGCCCCCCAAGTCTCCTGGCTATCATGTGGCCATGCTTTCTCTGCAACTCTTATTTTGTTCTTTCTTCAGTTTGGATGAGTAAGTGTTGGAGACAAGTAGATGCTGTGTTAAAGTCTTAATAAGGCTACCAACAAAATTGAAAAAAGACATTCCTACTTATATCCTAATACCCACACAAGTGGCCACACTGTGGGAGAAAAGCCCGAAGAGCAAGGAGTGGAGCTGGGCTTGAGTTGGACCAGGTTATCCTATGAACTTTGCCAAAAGTGTCCTCAGAAACCAGAGCCAGTAGCAATGGTAGTCTGATCAGGAACCACTGAATTTGCCTGAGATACCTTGGGCAAAGGGTCAACTTGTGGCTGTACCCTATCCAGACGTGGACTTGGTAGGGACACCTTGAAGAGAGAAAGGGACTTCTGATGCCAGGAAATCTCTCCCTTTCTAGAGTGGTGGAGGGGTGGGGGAGCAAGAGGAGGAAATGTTTTATACTATAGTAAACGTTTAAGTTTAAATCTTACACTTTCCAAGAACTGAATGGATTTATAGAGGGGAGAATTCATCTTTTATTTTTTTTAAAGATTATTTTATTCATTTTTTAAACCCTAATATCTATATCTATATATATCCTTCTATATTAATTTTATTTGTTACAGGGCTAGGCAATGGGGGTTAAGTGACTTGCCCAGGGTCACACAGCTAGGAAGTGTCTGAGGCCAGATTTGAACCTAGGACCTCCCATCTCTAAGCCTGGCTCTCAATCCACTGAGCCATCCAGCTGCCCCCTCACCTCCTTTTAAAGAGACATGTTTTTATATTTTGATCCTTTCTATACTTTCTCAGTAAATAGTCTTTTGTAAAGACTAATTGATGTCAATTCATTCATTGATAATGGAGAGCTACTAACTGGTTAAGTGATATTTGAGAGGCTCATGACAGATTGCATAAAAAAACATGTGCAAACCTTCCAAGGGTTACCCTAAAACCCTAAAGGCAGAAGTAGCCAGTCTCACTCTGAGGAACTAGTCTGTCAATGACAGTAGGAGTTGGGAGAGTGCGTCCCAGAGTCCGAGTTACATTTATGAATCTCTTGCTCTGTTTGGATCCCAATTTGATCAGTTCAAAAATGCAAAATAATAGATTGTAAATAAATTCCTCGGCAATGGAAACTTAAGTTTTAGCTGGCCTACATTTATCTCATAAGTATCCAAAGAATGTTCTGTACATGGGAAATGTTTAATATAGTTTATATGTAGTATGGAAATTAAGTAGAGTTGAATATGTAGAATTTGAATGTAGTACTCAATAGTTGGAACCCTTATCTGGAACTTTAGACAAATGAAAACAAAGTGTTCTCCCTCAACAATTCTTTTTAGACTTCTACCAGGGAACACAAGGCATGCCAGGCACCAGCTTATGTATGTGGTGGCTCACAGAGAAATAGATGAGTTTGCAGGATGTGATGGTTCTCAAAGTTTTTCTTTTTTCACTTATGGCACAGTCTTATTCTTTGCTGTTGGGAATAGTGGCATGCCATGGGAGAGCTGGGAAACCTTGCGCATAAGCAGTCATTTGAAAGTATAAGTTTCATACAATTCATAGGAGACTCATGAATGGACGTGTGATTAAAAGTATAAATTCCAAACAATTTTTAAAATGCCAAGGGAAACTTACAGAATGGCCTTTGAGAACAAGTGAAATAATGAATAAATGTCATTTAACTAATTGCATTTGTCCAATTCTGGGCGCTATTTAGTTAACCAAGTGGAGATTCAATCATTGGTACTGTTGTAACTCTACCAAGATGTATTTAAACTAAATATATTAGGGTAGTTAGGTAGCACAGTGTATCTAGGAGTTAGGAGGACCTGAGTTCAAATCTAACTTTAGATCCTCCTAGCTGTGTGACTCTGGACAAGACAATTAATCACAATTGTCTAACTCTTGCTGCTCTTCTATCTTAAATTGGTACAAACAGAAGGCAAATAAATCAATCATGTTCACTTTCTCTCTCAGACTAGTTCACCGAATTATAGAATGTTAGAGCTGGAAGAGACTGTGCAATCCAGTCATCTAATTTTATAGGGAAGGAAAGCCAGAAAGAGCCAGAATTAGAATTTCCTGAGTTCTAGCTCTACACATAGTAGATGCTAACCAAATATTTGTTGTATTGACATGAATTCACAAAGGATCACAGTTATCAATATTCCTATTCATATATGTATAACGATTTGTGTATAAAGAAAGATGACTGATGATCATAGTGTAAGATTTAATGTCCAAAACTCCAAGTATTATATTTATAAAATTTATTAACAGTCACTTGAAGTAGAAAGAAAATAAACTAAAAGAGTTAGAAGTTCAAACCTAATTATTTAACAAAAAGTAAACCCATGTAACTAAGTTCTCTAGCCTCTCACATCACGCCACTGCCACAAAATGTGATCAGGGGAAGAGAGAGCGAGAGGTGGTGCTACACAAAACTTATATCCTCCTATGTCAGCATATAACATTAGAAGGAAAGTGGGATGCTGGGAATTGAAGTCCAGGGGAGCAGGTTCTAATTATACAACCCCCACTGTGATTCCCATGGGAAATGAGCATGTAGAAAACTCCCAGATTTACATGCCTAGTTTCCCATGGAATCAGTACACATAACCAATTTTTATCTCTAAAGATCTCCAACTAGAGGTATATACAATATTGCACTTTCTAAGGGGAAATTATAATAATGGGAAATGTCTGAGTTCCTGAATAGGAATTCCTTCACCAATTCATTTTTATAGATGAGGAAACTGAGGCAAAGTTTTAAGTGACTTGCCCAGGGTCACATAACTGTTAAGTATCTGAAGCCAGATATTCAGGTCTTCTTGACTTAAAGCCTGGCGCTCTATCCGCTGTGCCACCTAGCTGCCACATCAGTGGGGATGGATTTGTACAAATCCTTTGCCATATTTGTAAGTTCCACTTGTGATCAATGGGAGACATCTGCTCACTGAGAGCTGCCTCATTTCTGATTGCTATATTTAGAGAGAATCATATAGCTTTAAGACTGTCTCCAAACATTAACTTAGCAGTTGGTACTCTAAATTTGAGATCTTTGTGAGTGAGTTGGCAAACTGCTGGAAGAGTTGAATTGTTTCAATCTGAACATTTTTACTGTAAACAAGAGCAAGAGACCAAGTTGCAGCTAAATGAAAGGATGACTTACAAGTTCTCTTTGAAGAGGCAAATAAAGGAGTTGACGCACTTGGTATTATTGTTTCCAAATACTTGTAGACCATGCAGAAAACTCACAACTATCTATTCTTCTTTAAGAAAAAGATTTGGAAGGCTCTGGACACGGAGAGCCCTAAATAATAGGACAAAATGGAAGATGATTATATTTTAACAGTCAGGAAATGACTCACTACTACTCTGAGAGTCATTCCTGGATCAGCTGTGTGTACAGTCAGACAGCCAACTTGTTAGAGCGAAGATGCTAATCATGACAAAGCTAAAAGAAAATTAAAAAGCAATTTGATGTGCAATTTTTAAAACTTTTTTCCTTAGTAAACATGATAGTGATGCTGAAAATAGGAAATAGATGGTGGACAATATCAATATTTATTATGATAATTTCATAGAGAATTATATAGGAAATTTTATAGGAAAATTATTGGGAAAATTTTATGTAGGAAAAAATTAAAAAATAAAAATAAATTTAATCACTATAAATTAATTGCCATAATAAAGAGACCAAAATAGCCTAATACTTGCCTTGACAAACAACTGACCTGTTTACCAGATCGAAAGATGCTACAGCCAAGGGTAACCCTGAAATAAGGTTGTCTGTAAAATCTTGTGGCGAAGACTTGTAGAAAATTATCACCTCAGAAGGCAATGAGAAGCAGAGGAGTTTTTTAACTCCACTGTTAAAGATTCAAGATTGTAAATTATAGGAAAAAGTGCCCACCTGCATCATTAAAGGAAATTTCTTCATCTAAGCATGCCCTTTAATAATTAGATCACAGATGGGCAAACATGTGATACAATGGATTCAGAGCCAGGCCTGGAAACAGGAGATCCTGTGTTCAAATTTGACCTCAGACACTTCCTGGCTGTGTGACCCTGGGCAAGTCACTTAACCCCCATTGCCTAGCCCTTACTGCTCTTCTGTGTTGGAACTAAAGGGTAGAATTGATTCTAGGGTGGAAGGTAAGGGTTTAAAAAGGAATTAAATGACAGATCTAATACATATCCCCACATAAAATTTACTGAGAAATTCTACCAGTTATTCTGAGCACATCGAGGTATGAAACTGGAAGGACAACAAACAAATGAAAGACAGAAAAGATGGGTAGATATTTTAAAACCAGGAATGATGTGCTGATTAAAATGTTCACTAGAGGAAGAAATCCAGCACAAAATACTGGCTGAAGAAGGAAACTTCAATTGGGGTCTATGAACATTTAAAAAATATTTTGATAACTGTATTTCAATACAGTTGGTTTCCTCTGTGATCTCATGTATCTTATTTTATGCTTACTAGGTGGTGAGCATCTGCACCTTTTTGTGGATGACACCGAGAGATTTGCATGAAGTTTCAGGACATAACAGAGCCTCTTAAATGAGACACATAATCACCCAGAGTGTGACCTATTTATCCGCTCAGGAAAAAACAAATACATGAAGTCCACTTGTCCAGACTACGATTTGCCATATCACAACTCTGGGAGAGGGGAGGGAAGACAATAAGAATCATGTAACCATGGAAAAAAATTAAAAATTAAAATACATTAAGAAATAAAAATAAAAATCAATTAAAAAAAAGAAATCCAAATAACCTCTAGAGCTCATCCATTAATACATAGATCTTGGATAGGCATTATAAACAGACCCAAACAGACTCCATAAGTTGGTTTAGAATCTGTGACATATTTCTATAATTTAGATAGTTGAAAGCATATTCTTAAATTCAGACAGCAGTGGCAAGGAGGGCAGAGTACACCTGGTTGTCCTAGAGACTGGCCAAAAACGAGGCTAAGGGAGCAGGGTTGTTGATTCTTGGTCCTTGTTCTTAATATTTTCCTTGACCCCTTTTCAATTACAACTCCAAGCCCAGGTGACAGGTAACAAAATTGGAGGGAATGGAAGAACCAATGTCAAAATGTTGCTGGGATCAGAGCAACAAATGTATTTATTAGGCTTACAAGTTTGGAGGTCATGTGGCCCTTGGTGCTCATAGTATCCCACGGGCAGCAAAAAGGCAAATGGGTGTATGGCAGGGCTTACATCTGAAAGGAGAGCACAGGATGTCAGCTGTCAAACTAAGTCAGGACTTATTTTGAGTTTCAATTCCTGGGGAGAATATGAGGGTTCAATGGAAAGACCAACAATTAGGTAGAAGGAGGAACAAAGAAAGTAAAGGGAATGTGGTTTTGGAAAGAGTGTGTTTGGGCACATTTAGGAAGAGGCATGGCATGATGCTTTGTGTTGCCTCGCATATATAACATAATATGTCAGGTCAGGGCATCCAGAGATCACTGACTTGACAATATGGGGTCAGTGTTACTCAGATGTGATAGTCCAGCCTACCCTATGCACTATGACTGACTAAAAGCGAGCACAGTCTGGTCTATGCTTTAGAACTTCTAATTTGTAATTGCTCAGAGTCTCAGAAGATTCCATGTTGTATTTAGATCTCCTAGTCTGCTTTGGTCACCTTATAACTTATTTCTAGCCCTAAGCTCTACTCTGACCTCTTTCTTCTCAATGTTCTACCATACCTCAAATTTAATGTATCCTATGGATTTAATAACTTTCCCTTCATATCAGATTGATTTTTTTTATACATAGATCTGGTCATATTACTCCTCTATTCAACAGTCTTTAGGAGCTCTCTATTGCTGCTTGAGTTGTGGAAGGCCTAGCATTCAAGGCCCTCCATAATCTGATACCTCTCCAGACATAGCTTAGACTACTTCTGCCTGCTCTCTCCCTGCTCCAGTCAAACTGAGTGATCTTTTAGTCCCCTTGACACACACGATATTCTCCTATCTCTAAGTCTTGGCTCAGGCTGTTCCATATTACTAGAATGCCCAATTGTTCTGCTGAATGCCTATCATTTTTTTATTCTTGATGAATTATTATTATTACTGGTTTTGAGTCACCTTTGCTGGACGTGAGTGACTACTTGTGGGCCTGATCCCACTACTGAATGAATAGAAGAGAAATTATTCTATTAGAATAGAAATATTAGATAATAAATAGAATAGAATAGAATGACATCTCAGACCTGCTCCATTTCCAACCAGGGCTATTTCACTTCCTCAGGCAACCTTGTTCCCCATCCCTCCCTCACTTCCCCCACTATATTTGTGCCAGAATTAGTGTGGATCTACACTGGCCTATTCTACCAAAGCTCAGTACTGTCAAATTCAATAGCTCTACCAGGTTGTCTCAATAGCAGATATTGCAGGTGTGGGTCACTATACCCAGCTAGTCTCCCTTTAAGACCCAATTTAAGATGCTTCCTCCTTTAGGAGAACTTTCCTGGTCCTCCTCAAAGTGGTCTTACCAGTGCTTTGTACCTCTTTAATGCACTTGCCATATTATATTATGTATTGAAACTATCTAATTTGGTCTCATATCCCCATTTGATACTATATGCTCTTTGAAGGCAAGGTTCAGTGTTCAATTTACATGCTATCTCCTTCACTTTCTAGCATAGGTCCCTGTACATAGAACCATACATAAACCAGCATTGATAATAGAGAGTTGGATATAAATAAGACTGGGATCAAAAGAAGAGTTTGCCAAATAGTGGCCAAAGATCAAATCCATTCAGTAACTCCTTTCCTAATTTTTACTTCACATAGGAAGCTGTCAGCAGCCAGAATAACTGCAAAGGATTATGATCCCCTTTTGGACCAGATGCCTTCTGGAAATAACTCCTCTGTTTGTCTCTATACAGTAGCTGGTCTGCACAGTTGGAAAAGCTCAAAGAAATTGTAGGATTCTTGAACTGCAAAACGGTGTACCCAGTGAACAGCTGTTGGCCAATTGAGAGCTAATTAATCCTTGATTATAAATCATGACTGATCACTGAGGGCTCTCCATCAGCACAGCTGGGGTTCCAGAGTATAGCCAAGAATTCAAAATGGCAACTTTGGAATGGCTCTGAATTGGACATTTTGCTTATGTGTTTTTTGGTCCTATCTTCTATGAGAGCTGTGCCTTTGATTATACATCTCTAGGGAATAGAATTGCCACAGTCAAAGCCCCAGATTGGTAAGAGAAGTTGGGCAGTGAGCTCCACAGGAGTCCTTCAGTACCCTGGGTAGACCCCCATGGTGAACCGTCAGAAAGACAACAGTCATGTAGGATGGGCAGTCAAGAAAGGGTTGTAACATGTATTATTTGAGGGAATGCCTTAATAGATGAGATTACTGATTCATCTGAGGTTTTGTTTGTCACCACCAAAAACTAACTAGTTAACCTAGAGTTAGTTCCTATTAATTCCCCAAATATAGTATAAACAAAATGAAAGACATATGCCAAATAATTAACATAGCTTCCTGGGCTAGAGCACTTTGAGGTTTCCAAAGTGCTCATTCACCTTCTTGGGACCTTGCAAAAGAGGTGACAGAAGTATAAAAATAGCTTCAGTTTCCTGCCAGGAGTCCCAGTTTCATTGGTATGGACATTCCAATTGGATCAAATGGAAACCCATCTAATAATAGTAGTAGTAGTAGTAGTAGTAGTAGTAGTAGTAGTAGTAGTAGTAGTAGTAGTAGTAGTAGTAGTAGTAGTAGTAGTAGTAATGGCAATGATAGCTAGCATTTGTATAATGCCTTAAGGTTTGCAAAGTGCTTTACAATTGTTATCTCATTTTATCCTCACCACAACCTTATTAGTTAGGTGCTATTATTATCTCCATTTTACAGATGAGGAAATATGGGACTGAGAAAGGCTATCTGCCTGGCCCCAGGTAACTAAGGCAGGATTCAAACTCAGGTCTTCCTGATTCCAGTTACCGCACTTTATTCCGACATAGTATCTAGCATAGATGAACTTTGTATATATCAGTAGATGAATTTTGTGAGTTAAAAAATTTTTTTTCTTCTCAGCATAACCGGGACCTTAGAGTTCAGGTCATGATCATCTCTCAACGGAATTAACAGCAGTATCCTAACTGATCTTCCTGTTGCAGTTTCCCCCCTCCAATCCATTCTCCTACAAAGGATGTTTCTAGAGCCCAGACGATACC
This sequence comes from Gracilinanus agilis, assembly GCF_016433145.1. Lineage (NCBI taxonomy): Eukaryota > Metazoa > Chordata > Mammalia > Didelphimorphia > Didelphidae > Gracilinanus > Gracilinanus agilis. The sequence continues at coordinate 662,501,793 of NC_058130.1, forward strand.
CTATCATTTCCTTCCTTAAGGATCTTCAGCGGACTCCCTGTTTCATTGAGGAGGAAATAGATGTATGGAAACTCTGGCCTTGATTTCCCAACCCACCCGCGCACACACGGAGGTTGGCCCTCAGAGTGAGAAAGGTTGCACCTCCTGCTCTGGATTCTAGGGATAATAACCCTGCTGAATTGACAGTTGACAGTTATTTTTCTCTAATGCTTTGGCTGGAGTCTTCATTCTGCTGTTTTCTCCCCAGTGTCAACCACTGGCGATGGGGACTCCAGATTTTTAGCCCATTAATGTTGATGAATGAGAAGTTGTTTTTACAAAGGGAAATTTGCTGAGAAGATATAGCAAGAACAGATGGACAAACATTCCTTCCAACATCTGAAGGCATGACATCTCCTGCACTACTTTGTTACCTGGAAAGAATGAACTCAAAGGTAAAATAGTTTCTATGTGGTTTCTGCCTCACCTATTTTGTGTCCAAATTATATCCATAATCTTTGTCAAGAAAACCCCAAATGGGATCATGAAGAGTTGGGCCCAAATGAACAACAAGATAATTCTAGAGGTAACCTTGTACCAGGTGGCAATGTTCTCTTCTGGGAGGGCTCAGGAGGTCTTCCTCACAGATTGAAGGGGGAAGGAGACATATTGGGGAGGGGGACATCTGGCTAAGAGGTAGGACTTGGCTCAAGTAGGGGAAAAGCCTTTGAAGAACTGATGAAGGCCAAAGGTCTGGATTTAGGATTATCTCAAGGCACTGAAGAGTAGAGGCCGAGAGACAGGTGGACTGGCTTCCTGGGTTGAGACAGGGTTTTCTGGGATGGCCCCAAAGTGAAGATGCCTGGAGAATGGAGAGCATGATAGGAATGATATGAATACTTGTTGAGTTAAATTGAACTAAACTGGTAGATAAAATTCTACCAATGAACTTTTCTGAGTTTAGCTGGGTAGGTCCTTAAGACAGATGTACAATCTGTTGCTTGGTGGGTACTTGAAACCTCTTTATCTTATTATTTTTTATTTATTTTTTGGTTAGGTTTATCCAATTCTAAGAAGAGAAGGTTTAAATCCCTCACAATGACAGTTTTGCTATCTATTTCCACCTGTAATTCCTTGTGCTTTCCTTTAAAACTTTGGCTGCTATAACATTTTAGTGCATATATGTTTAATATTGATATCTATGCAATTTTTTAACATAATGTAGTGTCCTTGTTTATCTCTTTTAATTAGATCTAATTCTGCTTTACTCTTATCTGAGATCACTATTGCTAGCCCTGTTGTTTTTTTTTATCAGCTGAAACATAATATATTCTATTCCATCCCTCTGTTTTTACCCTATGTGTATCTCTCATTTTAAAATGTGTTTCTTGTAAACAAAATGTTGTTGGGTTTTGGTTTTTAATCCATGCTGTTAATCATTTCCATTTTATATATGAATTTATCCCATTCATATTCAAAGTTATTAATTATGTATTTCCCTCCATTCTATTTTTCTTCACTGTTTTTGTTCTTTGCTTCTCTTTTATCTTATTCTTCCTCAGAAATATAATTTTCTTTTAACTACTACCTCCCTAATCTGATCTTATTCTTGACTGATTTAGCCTTTAAGAACCCTAGGCAATGTTTACCCAACATTAAGACATCAAGGTAGGTCTTCAGTTTGTCATGATGGTAGTACTGGAGTTGGATTTAAAAAAAATTTTTTTAAACCCTAATATCTTTTATATATATCCTTCTATATTAATTTTATTTGTTACAGGGCTAGGCAATGGGGGTTAAGTGACTTGCCCAGGGTCACAGAGCTAGGAAGTGTCTGAGGCCAGATTTGAACCTAGGACCTCCTGTCTCTAGGCCTGGCTCTCAATCCACTGAGCCATCCAGCTGCTCCCTGGAGTTGGATTTTAATAGAAGAAGGCAAATGCAATTTTTACAACTCTGGAAATTGAAATCAAATGACTTATCCAAGATCAATCTGCTAAAAAAGTGATTGAGCTATGACTTAAACTCATGACCTCTGACTCTAAGGTTAGTCCTTGTCTCACCTCACCATTCTGCCACTCTTTTGCTTGCATTATTTTGTTCAGTTGTTTTTCCAGTCATGTCCAACTGTTCATGACCCCATTTAGGGTTTTCTTGGCAGATTAAGTTTACCATTTCCTTCTCAGCTCATTTTACAGATGAGAAATTGAGGCAAAAAGGGTTAAGTGATTTGCCCAGGATTATATAGCTAGTGTCTAAAGGCAGATTTGAATTCATGAAGATGAGTCCTCCTGTCTCCAAGGCTATTTATTGCACTATCTGGGTGTCCATTTACATTATACTTTATATTATAAAATTATCTTGCAAGGTCAAAGTTTTATTCTTTATTTATGTTTCTGAATTAGAAGTTATATATTAGAGACAAAGATAAAGCAGTTTCTCTATCACCAATGAAGTTGTCAGTGTGAAAAAACCTAGATAGCCTTATCTTCTCAAGAGCACTTGAGTTCCTTTAACTTATAGCTATCACTTTGTTTATACTTTTCACTGTCTGGAAAAGGAAACCCCAAAATTCATTCAAGTGTAAACCTATGAAGCGAATAGAAAATAGGGATAGATATCCAAAGTTTTAATACCCATTCATTTTAATCTAGTGATATTATGGTTTATTGCAAACTTAGCAGAAAGGCCTGAATGAACTTGTATAGTTAATTAAAATAACTATTCAGTGTTGACAGGCTTTTTGGGGGGGGGGCAGGGGACACTGAAATTACATTTGTTCATAAGATTGTATTGATATCATCTTTTGTTTTTACTTCAGCTTCATTTCCAAATATGTCAATTCCCTTTTTCCAGGTGAGCTATCTTTTGCAATAAAGAATAAAAAAGAGGAAAAAAAAAAAAAGAAGAGCAGCATATTTGAGGTTCCACACCCATAGTCCTCATCTCTGCATTATAGGGAGGGAAGTGTATTTTTTTCCCCTTTTTTCCTTTTGGGCTATCTTGGTCCTTAAAAATCATACAGCCTTTAGTTTTTTGTTTTTTTTTTAAATCTTTTTGTTTCTATTTCCATTGCTGGAGTCATTAAGCATATTGTTTTCCTTGGTTCTGTGTACTTTACTCTGCATCAGTTTACCTTCACATAATTTTCTAACTCTTCATAGGCAGTTTCTTTTACATTTTAAATATTTAACTTTTACATATTTAAAATTTTATTTTTATATCACCTACATTTCCCAATGTTTACCTTCCCTGATTCCCTGCCAGAGAGTCATCCCCCAAAACAAAGAATAAAAATATTCTTTAAAAGTTCAGCAAAAAACAAAAAGGCCAATGTATTGAAGAAAGTCTATTTGATGCAGTGTTCCACACCTCTACTCCTCTGCCTCTAAAAACAAGGTAGGTAGGTGCCTTCTCATATATTTTCTTTAGAGTCAAGCTTATATTTCATAATTTCACAATATTTGCTTTTGATTGCCTTGTGGTGGTTGTTCTTTGCAATTCCATTGCTCTAGCCATTATGCATAATGTTTTCCTAGTTTTACTTAATTGATTTTGTATCAGTTCATATAAATTTTCCCATGCTGCTTTGCACCATAGTTATAATTTCTTAAAATGCAGTATTATTTCATTGCAACTCATGTATTACAACTGGGTTAGCCATTCTCTGGACATTTGCTTCATTTCCAGCTTTGTAATGAGTGTTCTTATATATATTTTGACATATGTGGGACTGTTATAAATACTTAGGACCTTTATTTTATGACAGACTTCTTAAATATATGCTACTTTAGAAATCTGAGGCATCCATCTTTCTGGTGGGCAGGAGGTAGGAAGTAGGTGATCTGCGGATTTATGATTTAGCCTTCTGTCCTCAGAGATAGAGAAGAATAGTGAAAGTGCAGCAAATTTGAAGTCAGGACAACTGGTGTCAAATTCCCGTTCTGATACTTGGTAGCTGTCAAGTTGCTTCCTAGCATGGGCAAGTCACAGTTCCCTCAGCTAAAATGGGGATAAAAACACTTATAATTAACTAAATCAAAAGATGGTTGTGGGGAAAGTCCCTGTATACAACCTATGTAAACGGTGAGTTTTATTGTCTGTTGTGGAAATGACCTAAGAATTGAGATCCACTTCTAAGATCACAGGACAGGCGTGGCTTCTGGGCAGTAACTGAGCTGGTTGTCAGTCATTTCTGGGTCTCCAGTTCCATTGATTGTAGAGTGTACAAGTCCGGCTTTCTCCTCTTCCTAAGGCTCTGAACTGGGCTTCCTCTCCGTGCCGGTTTTCCTTCAGCAGTTTCATTCCCTCCCACAGCTTAGTTGATCCCTGGTTGCCATCCCTAGTTCTCAAAGAGGGCCAACATGACATGAGGGAGCGCTGTCTTTGGACTTGCACATAAATGAGATGTGAGGCAGAGTTGCCCAGCGCTCCCAGCCTCACACTCCCTTCCAGAGTCCTCTAATTCTAGGGCCAACTAAAATGATTTATTGGAAATTCTAGAAAGATCTACCAAAAGAAAAACAGAAGGAACAAAAGTCAGGATGCCTCGTGATGGCTCAGGATGCAGGGGATGACGTCGGTTCTTCGATGTCAGACGGAGCTCTAAGAAGTCCGCAGTGCCCGGAACACATTATCCTCGTCTGCCCGCTCCCCCGCGGGAAGACGCTCTCCTCACTCACTGGGCGTGAGGGCTCCCCGGACCCGCGACTTGCCCGGATGGTTTCCCATGTGCGGCCCCAGCTTTCAGGTGAGAGCCGCGTGGCGGGGGGACCCCGAAGGAGAGCGGTCCCGGGAGGGACCCAGCGAGCCGTCACGCTGGAACATCCCCGACATGCCTCCCGGCCTCAAAAAGCACTAAAGTCCATGGTGGCTTCTCATCGGAGCGCCATCTCGTCATACGTGACTCCTCACGCTCTGTGCGCGCCATACTGGCTGTTTTTCCGTTGCTGGCACACAGAGCTCCACTTTCCCCCATCTCCCCAAAGCCTTTCCAGATCCCCCTCCTCAGTGCCCTTCCTCTCCCCCTTTCTGATTCCTTATGCCCATTCTGCAGGTACTGGAACAGGGGCACATTTTCTCCCCCAACAGGATTTTAAGCGTCTTCAGTGGTTTTTCATTCTTTGTATTCTCCTCCCCTCTTCCCCCGGCCAGCCCCAGGTGTTTAAATGCTTGTTGAGTGATTGAATTGGCCAGGACACATGCCATGCCTGACTCACAATGGACCGTTGTTAATCAGCAGCTTCACACGCAGCTGCCAGTTATCAGGAAGAAGAGCTAACCAAGAGGAACTGGATTCCATGATGAACTTAATGAAGATTCTATATGGTCAGTGACATTGGGAAGTAATGATGGGAGCCTGCTGAACTCGGATTAAGTATCACATGTCCTAAGGATGACCTGGAGAAGATAATGTGATCCAAGAGAGTCCAGGAGTGTCAGAACATTTTGCAGAAGTTAGAAGAAAAAGCAAGAAAAAAAATTATAAGCTATGTTTATAGGTAATACAAATGTTTCTTCTGCTTAGGAAGAGTATGCAAAAACAGGATTTTTATTTTGCAGTTTTAGTGGTCAATAAGCAGAAATGGCAATCATCATCACAGTAATACCAGCCTGATCCATCACTTAGCCTCATGACTATAAGTAGGAAGTCATGCATTTAGGAGCATCTTGAACCATAAGGTGAGTCACAATAGTCAAAATAAGGAATTGGCAAACGAAGAATGGCCACTTAAGGCATTTCTGTACTTCATATTCCCAGCGGGCCTGCCTACCGCTCCATTGCTTTCCCAGAATTGGACTGGTTTCCATTCCCAAAATGCATTCACCCCTCACTCTTCAAATTCCTCCATGAATCTGAAACTCCAAAACCCATGGAGGCTCAGCTCAGCAACTGTTTTATTATTCTATGTAAAATCTTGATCAGATCTACTGGAGGCCTTGACCAACTCTTAGAACCCAAAGGGAGAGAGGAGTCATTTGAAGTAATGTCTTCTTGATTTTCATTAAGCTCCCTAAACAGACACCTACCCCTAGTCTCTATTCCTTTGCAGGAACAGCCAAACCCCAACTTTTGGATACACTAAAGCTAAGTATGTCATATTCCTCTGTCTCATACAACTACATTAATTAAATGCTACTCACTTCAGCCACCTCCTCCCAGACACAAAGAGGCTCTAATAGCCATCATATTCATTATTCCATCTCCTAGTCACATGTCAAAACTGAGTTCAAATTAGGAAACCTTGGGGTCTAGTCTTAATTTATACCTTGCCAGCATTCCCCTCAAAGACATCCCCAAATCATTATCCATCCTGTTTATAAGCTTTTATGTATCAGTTACTGTGCTGTGTTTTATAAACCTTATCATGCTCCCTATTTTTCAAAGCAGCCCATTCCACTTTTGGGTAGCTTTTTTAGATATGTTGCCTCTAAAACTTCTTTACAGTTTTGTCCTGTGAAGCCAAAGCCAAACAAATTTGTTGTATGCCTCAGCCTTCTCCAGGTTAAATGGTTCCTGTTTCTTCAACATTGATGACAGGTTTGTTTCAAAAAAAGAGAAAAAAAAAAAAAAAGCAAGTTTTTAAAATGGCATTCTTATTTGGCCCTATATTCTCTATTTAAGTTGAATGGATACTTCATGGAGTGGAATCTCAAGTTATACCAAAGAAATAAATGGAAGCTCTGAATGAGTATCATTTTTAAGAGCTTGATATCATACCATAATCAGCCCAATTCAGAGGCTCATCACAAGCTGCCTAGCAGGTAATGAAATTTTTTGGCCACAAAACATGAAGGTGAAATACCTAATTTGTGGAGGGCTGTAACCTACTAGATTTTTTCCAGACTAGTTGAGATGAACAAAAGGCAAAATTGAGCTATTAATTTTTTCTCATTAAGAGAAAGCAACATGGTATAGTGGTTTTGGGGATTAGAGGATCTGATTTCAGATTCTGGCCTTTTATTATCAATTATATGATCTCAAAGTTCCTTTTTAGCTACAGTTATGATTTTACCTCAAATTAGACAAAAATAAGATACAGCTTATAACACAACTTTTATTAGAAAAGTTATACATAACACAGCATCAACTATTTTCAAGAACAATATTAAACCTGATAAGCAACAAAAACCAGACTAACAAAATGTGTAACAAGAAACTAATGACCTTTCTATAATTAAACATTCAAATTATCTACAATGTCTTTTTACAAAGGGGGAATTCCATGGTTTACAGGCACGTCATGTTGAAAATAAAGCTGCAGTAGCAATTTTATACAATTACCTTTCTCAAGAAATTGAATTATTAAAACAGTAATTAAGCAGTCTCACAAATTTTTAAAACATTTCACATAATTTTACATTATTGGGTATATATGGAAATCTGAGTCTCAAAAGTTAATCTTTTCCACCAAAGTGCCAACATTTATGCTAGAACTTTTAGTGTAATTTTGCCCTAAAAAAAATTAAGACATGTTTTGATAATCAACATATTCACATAATTTCTGGTTCTATCTGGTCTGTTAAACAATAAAGCCTTTATTTTATTTATTTTTTTTGCCTTTTCATTTTAGTTTTTTAAATTATAGGAAACCAGGTGCAGGATTTTCTCTTGCAAAGCTATTAAAATAAAGGTCCAAACACAGGAGTGTGCAGTATTGGAAAAATAGATCAATACTAAGACTTATAATAAATATCAGAAAAGCCATTACAGTTAACATAGCATCTTCTGCCTTAATAAGCATAATCAGGTAAGTGGCTTCCCATCAGTCTGCCCCTTTGATATACAAGACACTTTGCATTTTATTCTTTGTCTTTCCCCCCATGATTTGAATGTGCCAAAATGAGTCATTCTTTCTCTGAAAAACTTTAAAAGAGCTTGATTTATATAGCTTGTGTGTAGCTAGAATTCCTCTTTTAATTCTGAAAGAAAACCTGCCATTGTTCTTCCTAGAGTCAAAAGGCTGACTTAAGGTGTTCATACAATGAAACTAAATCCTTTGCTATGGTGGGTTGTAATAGCAAGCCTCCAAGGCCATAATAAAAGAATGGCATCTCTATAATGAGCTGGAATGATATGGATTTGAACTAGATGATTCACAGAACATTGGAAATGCTTTAGCCTAAACAAATCCAGCCTCCTTTCATCTGAGGTTTGGTTTCAGCAAGTGCTTTGCAGAGATGTCTGCCCTCTGCTAAATCATGAGATTTTTAGTGTGCTTAGATGCAATTCCTATTTCTGCAGGAACTTCTAAACATTTGATAAAATGTGGAGAAATTTTTGTCTATGGTTTTCATGTAGCCAGAGACCGGAGCAAAAAGTTTAGAGAAAATCCAATTCTGTTCCGTGAAAACCAGACATCTGAATAAGTGCCCTACACATAATAGGTACTTAAATGTTTTTGAGGTTGGCAGAGGTTAAATGCATTAATGGAGAATTAAGATACAAATCATGACTTTTCATTGCAACTCAACATCATTACATGCACCAATATTGCACACATCTGCTCTGAACTGTTAAAATTATCATCTGGGTCCTGGAGAGTCTATCTCCATGAGAAAACAAACACAACCCACCCGAGCAGTTTCCCTTAAAAATGAAGATGGTAAATTAAAAATATAAAAAGGGGCAAGAGATACTTTGTACAGACAAAAATCTAAATTTTCTGTAATGGTCTTGTGTGCCCTACAACATGGGGGCAATTCATTTATACTAGTGAAATAAACACTAGCTATAATCCATTGAGACATTCAAATTATATGGAATCTTGGTCCAGGTGTTGCAACGATGTCACTGTAAGGCTCCTCTTGTTTCAGCTCAATAGCCTGCTGCTTTTTAAGTACCAAGAAGCTGTAGAATTTTGCTGCCGCTTGTTTTCTGTTCGTATTTCGGCACAAGTCAAGCAAACTAATAGATTCTGCTCCAGTTTTAGCAAGAGCTCTCTGAAAAGCAAATAAGGGAGTAGATTGAACAAGAATATTAAAATCAAAATCTGCAAATCAACTTTTGGCCAAACCTACTAATAAACTAGCTAGTATCAGAAAATGTTAGTGCTGAATTGTCTGAATTGTGTATCCATTCAAGATCATGTACTCTTTTGGGTACAATTTGATAGTGAAGGAAATATGTTCTCCTTGTGTAAAATCAGGAAAAAGAAAAGAAATTAAGACTGAAGAGCACCTAAACAATCCTTATCAAATCGGGTATATACAAAAATCATGTTACATACATTTTGGAATGAAGAAAAGTGGAATTATAAAATTTACCAAATAGTTTCACAGAATCCCACCTTATTTTAAAATGGTATTTCATACCACAATTTAAACATTTAGCATTCTTGTTCTCAACTTGATTTAATATAAATAGCATCCTTCAAAAAAGCATATGGGAAGGGGGGTAGCTGGGTAGCTCAGTGGATTGAGAGTCAGGCCTAGAGATGGGAGGTCCTAGGTTCAAATCCAGCCTCAGATGCTTCTCAGCTGTGTGACCCTGGGCAAGTCACTTGACCCCCATTGCCTACCCTTACCACTCTTGCACCTATAAGTCAATACACAGAAGTTAAGGGTTTAAAAAAAAAAAAAAAAGCACATGGAAAGACTATACAAAGTTTCTTGGAGGACTCAGATAAACCCCCCTCCTAACTGTGCAACCCTGGGCAGGCCGCAATCTCCAAAGATTGTCCCTTACCACTCATCTGATAAAAAAAAAAGTTTCTAATTCCAAATTCTAGATATGGCCTTAAAAATAGTTTAAAAGCTACATTAAAAAAAAAAGAGGAATTTAATTAGGATCCATATGAAAGGCACAAAAGGAGGAACTAAATATTGTGCTTCTTTTTGAGAAAAAAGCCTGCTGCTAGAAAGGGATTAAGAGTAAAATCACCTGGCTGAATTTACTAGGTAGAGAATTTTCCTTTTCTTTTGGGGGGGTGGCACAAAATTTAACAAGCTTATGGAATATTGAAAAACCTTTGACTATTTAAAAAAAGGTAGTTTTTACATAAAAAATGAAAAATTTTTAGGTAAAATTTTATCATTAACCAAATGTTTGCTTTTAGCATTCTTCTCTAAAAGCATATTAGTATTACCTGAAGACCATGAAGCATCTGCTGAGTTCTTTTGTTCCATCTTCTTTCTTCTTGATCCTGATCACCTCCTGTAGCATCCTCTTCCTGAATGAGAAAGAAAAAATTTAAGAGAAAAAGTTTTAGCACAAAGCAGTTCTGGAAACAAGAATATAGAATATCAAGTTATCTTTTATCCTTTATTTTTCTGAAGGCACACATTCTCAAAAGGTGTTGCTACCAAACTCAAACATTGTGCTGTTTCTTTTCATTAGAATATACTATTTTTTTGGTAAGGTAAATAAAATAAATAGAAGTCCATTTATAGAGAAATCACTTAGAATTAGAGCTAAGTGGAAAAGGTTTCTGGATAAGGCAAGAAATTCAAATAAACGGATGCTCTTTTGTGGCTGTATATTGGTTTTAGAAAACCACAAAATAACATCAGCTATATATGGTATTTTTATTAAATAGCTGTATTCAGTTCTTGCAGTCAATTTGACACCTTTGCCTTAAGGCCTAATCGGGGTTCAATTGCTTTTATTTTACATTCAATTTTAATAAAGTTAGAAATTTGCAATAAACGATACTGAAATATAGGAAAGACACATTAAGTGGAGGGCAAAGAGCACGCATTACTACACCAGAGGATAATACAAAAACTGACACTCATAATCAGCAACTCCCAGCATTAGAGTCAGAGGGGATTTTATCAAGTTTAATACCTTCATTTTATTAAATGAGGGCATGATGACTTGCTGAAGGCCCCACAGATAAGCATCAAAGCTAGAAAGAACGACTCTAAGTTCCAGATTCAATGCCAATTTTACATTACGTTTGGTTTGTATGACCATGAATTTTTAAGAAAAACTTAAATTGTGCCTCTAACAAATTTAGGAAGGCAGAGTTGCACATTTTAGAAATATTTCCATTAAAAAAATTCAAATAACCAGTTTTAGTGTTTAAAAGGACATTATCATTTCAATAGAACTCTTTATTCCCGTTATTAAAAAAAAAAATAAAGCACGGGCTAATACAATTTTATTTAGGCTTTTAAAGAAAACATTGGAGTGGCAGCTAGGCAGTGCAAATAGCATGCCAGGTCTGGAAAGCCTTTGACACTTCCTGTGTGGTCCTGAGCAAGTTACATCCAGATCTGAACCCAGCATCTCCTGTCTCTAGGGTCTGGCTCTCAATTAACTGAACTATCACCAAGGATCAGATAGATGCTCAGAAGTTGAAGGTGCTTTAGAAACAACTTAACCCTTTCTCCAGTATCTCTGATAAATGGGGATTTAACATATGGCTTGAAAGTATAAACAAGACATGCTGTTATAAAAGAAGCCCTCTCCCCTTTGAGCTAATCTTAATGAAGCTCCTGACATTGTGCAGAAACATTTTCCACCTTTGAATCACATGCAAAAAAAGTCCAGTAACTTTTCCAAATGATAACCTTTCAAATGCTTCAAAGAAAGCAATTCATGCCTCTCTTCTCTGGGATAAATATATCCATTCCTCCCTAAAAAGAATCCTTCTGTAGCAGTAGAGTCCTGATGTTCAATATCAGTTAATAGGACATATTTAAAACAAAACTGGAAAAGTCATGTGGAAATAGAGTAAGAGTGAATTTGCCAGTCTTTAAGGTTTGTTTTTTAAAAATTATTACATTACCTCTTCTTCTTCTTCCTCTTCCTTATCTTTCTCTTTTTCCTTTTCTTTCTCTGGCAAGAGTTCCAGCTCGGGTATTAGCTGACAGATATTTGGAGGCTCTTCTGGAGGAAGTTCTACAGGTGGAATTTCCAATTGCTGCAACTGTTCAGGCTGGTATTAAATGAAATGAGAAACAATGTAAATGTAAAATGCCAATTCAAAATGGATGAAGCTTTTGGGATTCAAAGGAGTATTGGATCAAAGAATATGAACAGTTCTCAAAAGGATTTGAACTATTAATCATATGAAATATTGTTCTAAATAACTAATAAGAAAACCCCAGAAATTTCACTTCATAATTGCAAAAATGGTATAGGTAAGAAAAATAGGAATAATCTAAATTTGGAGACAAGCAGAGTTGGTGGAACTGTGAATTAATCCAATTACTCTGTAAAGTAACTGGGAATTGGGGGCAGCTGGGTGGCTCAGTGGATTGAGAGTTAGACCTAGAGATGGGAGGTCCTAGGTTCAAATCTGACCTCAGACACTGACTAGCTGTGTGACCCTGGGCAAGTCACTTAACCCCTATTGCCTAGTCCAATATTGATTCTAAGATGGAAGGTAAGGGCTTAAAAAAATAATAAACAACAGAATTATGCAAAGTAACTAAAATGTCCACACCCTTTAACCCAGACATCACATGGCTAGCCCCACATTCCAAGATCAGAGATATATATTAAAATAGCTGCAGCAGAAAAAAAAAACAAAAACCAGGAACAAAAGATATGGTCACTGATTATGGAATGGCTAAATAAAACTGTGCTATATTAATTACACTTATTAGTGATACATAACTTGCTATTTTTCACAGAAAATTTTTTATAAGAAATAAAAATTTAATGTTTAATAATAAAGTCATGACCAAGACACTATCATATACAACTAATTGGCACATTCCTTTTAGCTAGTAGAATGGTAAATTGTCTCCATGTTCCTTAAAAGAAATGAGACTTATCTCATTGGTAGTAGTTGCTTTGGGGTCCTTTCTTAATATTTCTTCTTAGAATTAGTATCTTCATTAAGAATATATATGATAGGGCAGCTGGGTAGCTCAGTGGAGTGAGAATCAGGCCTAGAGACAGGAGGTCCTAGGTTCAAATCCGGCCTCAGACACTTCCCAGCTGTGTGACCCTGGGCAAGTCACTTGACCTCCATTGCCCACCCTTACCAATCCTTCCACCTATGAGACAATACACCGAAGTACAAGGGTTCAAAAAAAAAAAAAAAAAATATATGATAGGGGGCAGTTGCATGGCTCAGTGGATTGAATCAGGCCTAGAGGCAGGAGGTCCTAAGTTCAAATTTGTTCTCAAATACTTCCTAATTTTTGTGGCCCCCGGGCAAGTCACATGACCCCAATTACTTAGCCCTTACTGCTCTCTTCTGCCTTGGAACCAAAGAAGAGGATATTTATATACATATGTATGTATGATATGATGAGACAGTGTTCTGATAGAAAGTTCAAGAAGCTCTGATCCCTAACCCAAGTCTGAACATGCTTGAATTACAACTCCTGGCCACCAGAGGGCACAGAAAAGCAAAGAGAATCCAAAAGGCCCTACCCTACTTCTCTATACAGGATGGGCAAAAAAGGCTTCTTGCTACTTGAGTCCTCAAGCTGTTCAAATCCACTCTCCTGAGCTTCTGTTTAAGGGGGTCCAAAAAATGGAAACAAAGCACCCAGGCTTCTAGCTTAGCTGATTTCCATTTCCTTCCCACAGGGCTTTCTAATCTGGGTAAACATTATTTTTTGCTTTTCCCTTCCCACCCAGTATATTCTGGTTTTAATAATATAAACACGCACAATACAAAATCTGGGGGCAGTTTATAGAATAAGGGTATACCCAACATGCAGCACTATATAATGAACTATGCAAAATGAATCTGAGGTGCCCTGTCCTTTAGGTACCCCATGTCTCAAATTTATCTGTGTGGTTTTCCACATAGTGGAAAATTGTGAACCAGGTAACCCAGAGCTCCTATTCTACAAAACGAAAGACTAAGGATTAGGGACTTCAGATCTGGGGAATCAAGAATAGCACACTGATGAGGAAAAATAATCTAGCAAGTATTATAATCATAAAAGTCATCAAGAAACAGGTTGTGTTAATTTCCACCTAAATTTTTTTTTTGATTCCATCAGGAAAGAGAACTCTGTGAGGATAATTTTTCTATCGGGAAGGCCACTGAAAAAAATCAAATGATTTTCCCAGACTCATAGTAGTTGTATAGTCTTCCTAATTAAAAAACAGCACTAAAAATTAAAGAGATCTTTAAATCAAGTAAAAATCTTTGCTCTTACATTTCTTCCCTCCATCAACAAACAATACTTATCACCAATACTTGGTTTACATTATTGCCTAATGTCCAACATACCTCTCCTAACAAAGACTAAACATACTTAAAGATTAGAGTGTAGAAAGGCAGAAAGATATACCAAAGTCCTTTTGTTATCACAGGGCATTTTCTTACTCACAGGTAACACAGGTTCTGGCTCAACTTGCTGTGCCTTGCGTTTTACTCCTGTTTGAGGTGGTGGCGGCGGCATGACAGATTCATCCAAATTGGTTCTGCTGCCTTCCATCATTGATTCCTGTAGGTGGCTTGGCTCTTCTATAATAGGTTCATCTATAAATCATCATATAAAAATTAGATTCAACAAAGTCAAGAGACTTATTTCAATACTATTTTGTTATCAGCATGAAATTATTTTCCCAAGACTGAAAAGGCTATACTTTACCCATATACTATTTTTCTTACAACAAATCACTGTACTTTAAAGGTTGTCTCTTCCCCAGACCCCTATGGAAACCTGACTTGGTGAAACCTAGAAGTGGTCTACAACACTAATGCTTCTCTTGTATTCTTATTTATGACAGTAAAGTAAAAACACAGTGAAGTGATACATTCTTATTTATTACATCCTTTCAAAGAAATCTTAATTCTATAGTGAAGCCTATCTTCAGACCAATGTGGTAATTTAGTTTCAACCCAAATAGCAGTTTAAGCTCAGAAAAAGAACCACCACATTACAAACCAATAACATCGTGTTGCTGCTGCTGTTGCTGCTGTGGCTGTTCCTCTCTGGGTACCTCAGGATTTTCAAAATCTTTGAGGAATTCATCCAAATTGTCTGCTTCTCCACCTTTCCTCCTTTTCCTAAGATCTTCTGGCACAAGAGGTGTGAGACAGCGTGTAAAGAGCTGTAAGAGATGCATGTGAAAAGTATAAATGACTAGTTCTATAACAAAGCTCAGATATATTTAATGCCTCATGTATCCTGAAATCAGTAGAAATCTCAATTACACAATATGGATATAATTAGATAACAAGATTTAAGTGACCCATCCAAGAACAATGCCTCAAGTAACCCTCAGCCAGACAACTGTGTAAAACAAGAAAGTAAAACATAGCAACAATAATTTAAAATAACAATATCTTAACCGTTAGAGTATGACAATCATTGCACAACAGAATAGAATAGTAAGTCACAAAAAGACAAACGTGAATATAAATATATTGAAAAAACATGAGAAATAGTATAAACAAAGTCAAGAGAATATGAACAATTATGCAATGATTCAATAAAATCATATAAAAAAAGAACAAGGACAAGAAAACTTTCTAAGTTACAAATTGATTAAAGGAAGCATGGAATATTTAGATATTCTCATTCTGTTGAAATATATTATCTATACAATTAAGATTTAAATATCTGAAGTTTTTTAAGGTTTCATTTGGAGATTTTCACTCTAGGTTTTTTGGCCTATTGTTGAGTATTATTGTATGATAAAAAAATAGTATTTGCAAGAATCTAAAAAAAATGAAACCAAGAAAAGTAAACCAAAGAACCATTAAAGTGATATGCTTATAATCATTCTGAACCAGAGCAAATGGAAGTATACTTTTTTTTTAAAGGGGTGGGATGCCCAAATAGACTGCTTAAGTCTAATTTGCATTTTTGGACAATGCCAAATTAATGTTTTTAGTAAAAATGTGTGTACTAGTGGAATGGAAAAAGTATTTAGTATGTACCTACCATGTTCCAGGTACCAAACTAAGCATTTAACAAATATTATCTCATTTGATCCTCATAATAACCTTTGTGAGGTAGGTAGTATTATGGTCCCCATTACATTGAGGAAACTAAGGCAAAGAGGTTAAGTGACTTGCCCAGGGTCACACAGCTATGATTTGAACTCAGGTCTTGCCTGACTCCAGGTGCAGTACACTGAGCCACCTAGCTGCCTCTGGTCGCCAAAAGATAATCAAAATCGTGTGAGATAAGCTACAAACATTACCTTCAGTAGTCTATTGTTCCATAATGGTTGGGCAGGCAAAGAGAAAAGTTTTTCTACTCCTCCTGTCTCTTTCCACATCATCAATTTTTTGGTAGGTGGTGCCAGGTCCAAAGTAGTGACAATATCAGAATAATCACTTAGCTGGGCTCTAATTGTCTTGCTGTCCAACTCTTTTACACTGTCAACAATTAGCTTCCTCTTTCTTTTGGCTTTTGTCTCCTTGACTGGGATGACAGATAAAAAGTAGAATGTTATATCATAAATTTAGAGGCAAAAGCTGAATTTTGCATTACCAGAAAGCATATAGGCAAAAAAAAGCCACACATATTTGGGTAAGTCCTTACCCACCATTTTTTTCTTATATTGACTTACCCCCCATAGACCCAAATCAGTGTAGAAACTGAATGAAATTGTTCTAGCTTTTTCTGTATATCTAGATTAAAGTGATTAACAATATTCAAATATTAGCAAGTTCCTAGAAGAAACTAGGCATAAATAATAGTGAAGGCTTTTGTAAATGAAAATTTACAGGACTTGTGGACAGAAGTGACCTTAGGAATTAACGAATTCAAACCCTTCATTCTTTACCTTCGAAGTAATTAAACCCAGAAAACCTGTCATGCTCAATCCAATGTGGCTAAGAAAAGAGATGAGATCCAAACCTAGCTACCTTGTTGCCAAAAATGCTTCTTCCTCTATGCTCTTGCAAAACAAAATTTGTTTTGTGGTATTAAATGTCCTCAGGAACCTTGTGAATAAAATAGTAAATTACATCCAGGGAAGGCTTAGTGTTGTGTTTTGTTTGAAAATTGTTATGGGAATTCTCAGTTAACTAAAATAACAAGACTATTCTGCCTGTCAATATCTGTGTGGCCTTGGGCAAGATCTTCTTTGGTCCTCAGTTTCCCTAATCTATAAAATGAAGGTGTAGTACTAGTTAATTAAGACTTTTCTAGGTTTAAATCTATTATCCTGCAATCCTTTCTCCAATCATTACAGGTAGTTTACTGCAATTTCATAAAAAAATTTGTTTGGCAGCTATTTCTTGTTTTCCAAATGGTGTTTATATTCATTTCTTCATTTTACTAGCACAACAAATTCTTTACCTTGGTAATTAAAGACCATCCTTTGACTGACTGTGCCTCATCAAATATCTAAATTTACCATTAATATGTTAAAAATAAAATTTTAGAAGTTTGCTACTTTAAAAATATTTTATAGCAAAGCCTCAATTGAGATTTCACACACAAAAATGAACAAATAGCAAAGTTTACATTTGTCCTTGAATTATTTTGGGGGGTGGGGTGGGGGAAAGTTTGCTAAATGCAGAAAACAGCCTAAGACTTGTGAGAATTGCCTAATTGATTAAGATTCAAGAATGGGTATTTCTGAGTTACTTCCCTGTATAATTTTCTCCTTTTTATTGGGACCTAGAAATAACTAAGTCATGATGATTTTTGCTTAGGTTATTTAATAATGTGTACTCTCCATTCTGAAAAGTACTTGGAGGAACAAGAGCCTTTTTTGTTGTTTCGATTGTATCCGACTCCTCAAGCCCCCCCATTTAGGGATTTCTAGGCAAAGATACTAGAGTGGTTTGTCACTGTCACATTGCTAAGAAGTTTCTGAGGATGGATCTGAACCCCAGTCTTCCTGACTCCAAGCATAGCAATAACACTTTGCCACCCAGATGCTTGGAGAATTTTTTACTCTATAGTTGTTAAAGACTTTGCATTTTTGCTATAAAAAATACTTTTTCTTTAGCCCTTCCCTTCTAGCTTAGAATCAATACTGATATTGGTCTTAAGGCAAATGAGAGGTAAGGGCTAGGAAATAAGGGTTAAGTGACTTAGCCAGGGACACACAGCTAGGAAGTGTCTTGAGGCTTGATTTGAACCCAGGCCCTCTCATTTCTAGGCCTGGCTCTCAATCCACTGAGACACCCAACTGCCCCATATGCTTTATTTTCTGGAATGTGCAAGGGGCAAACTTCTCCTCGGTTTACCCTTTCCCCCTTAATCTCTTCTATCCTTTTCACTCAAGGTCCATTTTTCTTGAAAAGACATGTTACAATTTTTGGTTTCAGGATTTGGATCAGGTCTTCAAGTGAAAAACAAAAGTAGTAACTTGGAGGTAATGTGTGGGTAGATATCAAACCATAGATAAAGGACTTGCCTAAGATCATACAGTGACAAGTCAGAATTAGTACTCAGATCTCTTGACATGTTCCAGGCAACTAAGACTCCTATATTCAGCTTAAATTACCAAGATATCTAAATTTTTCATTATCCAAGTAGTCAAATAATATTTTGTTTTCTCACCAGTGATGTCAATAGGTTCCAAAGCAAAAGCTTCCTCTTCATTTGGAACAAGTGTTGTTTGATCAGTCATAGTTGGTAATGGTTCAACAGGGTCTACTGAATCTGGACTATCTGGTCCACCCACTGTTAAAAATACACAGAAACACATGTTATTTCTACTAAGAAAATTCCAAAGCCAAAAATCCCTAGAATTCCAACTATATAATCCTTTCCTCTTAATTCTTTCACTTGAAAAAAATTAGACCTTCTGTGAAAAAGAAAAATAAGAATAGAAATAAGAATTATAATGGAAATGGACTTTCTAATCTAGCCAGTGGTATCCTGATGTGATTGCAGGTACAAATGCTGGTGAACAAACCAAATTTACTAATTATGAATTGTAGCTCTTCAACCAAACATTTATAAATGTATTTTGGATTCCATACAATCCTAACAAAATAAAAATACTACAAACACATTCTTAAAGTGGCATACTCACTTGATACATTGTCATCATCATCTATATCATCATGTGCAGGTTGCTCTGGCATCATGACCCCTCCTTCAGAGAGGGCAGGTGGATCATCAAATATACCTCCATCATTATTACTTATAAGTTTGTCATCTGAAACAGTGAAAAATATTAAACTAATTTGAGACAAGTTATTAGAAACCAATTACTGAAAAATACTAAAAAGGCCACCCAACTCTTAATATAAAGGAGAATGATTTTTCAAATTCATTTATACTTTCAAAGTACATTTCCTAACTTGGTAAATTAACTAAAAATGTTAATTGTAATCTGAAGAATTAACTTAAAAACCAGAGTTTTAAAAATTAGAAAATGCATTACTACCTAGACTGCCTAAACAATGAGATTGCTAATGTAACTTACAGAAACCTCCAAATGAAATATTTGGTTGAACTTGCCACCACCAATCTGCTGATAAAGTAATTTACAAAAGCAACACATATTACTAAGTATTTTGATGATTAATTGTTGATATACTAGAGTTTAATTATCGAATTGAATCATTTTGTTTGAACATACCCAGTATGCCACCATCATTTCCCTCTCCAAAATTGTCATCCTTGTATTGGTCTTCATATTCTAGGTGGTTGATTTTCTCATTCAGGTGGCTGGTACTTTGTTCAGGTTCCAGTAGGAGGTTAGAAGCACTAGTGCTCACTAGCATGTCATCATCCTCAAACGCACTACCTTCACGCATCATTTCACGATCATCCATTCCAAAATCACCTATTGAAAATTTAAATTTGTATTCACTGAAAAGAATATTGATAAAAAAGTACACACCCATTTCCACAAATTTAATGCAACTATTTTGTACATGTCCATCCATTATAGATATTAAAGTATTATAATTTTAGGATTGACATTTTCTTACTAAAATTTTATTTATTTGCATTAAATAGTTTATACATTTCATATAACTGTCACTACCAGGACTACCTGATTCTTTAATAAAGCAGTTGAAAGAATTTTTATTAATAAAATCCCTATACTATAGTGGAAATCTTCAAAGAAAGCTTTGTTTTTAGAAAATGTCACTCAAACAACATGTTCTTTAGTACTGAGAAACTAAGGCAAGCTAAATATGACAAATTTATTATGTTGGGTGAAGAATAAAAATGGAATTCTAGGGAATCCTTTTCTTGATGGAAACATAGATACCTTAATTTTATTAGGTATCATTTTCTGAATAACTCAGCATATATTAAAATACATCATTAGATATATCAGAATTTAGATCTAACCTAAATATGAATCTATTAGAAATCTACAGATAAAAATGAGCAAAAAATGTAGAACAATTTATGTAATTAACTTTGAAAGACTTGGAAACTCTGATTAATATAACGCTCAATCATAATTCTAGAGGCCTAAAGAAAAATCCAACTACTCATTTCATGAAAGAGATATGATGGAATCAAGAGAACAGACTGAGACACTTTGAGGGGAACATGGCCAATGTGAGAATTTGTTTTGCCTGACTATACACATTTCTAAGTTTGCCTTTCTCAATGACTGGGAGGAGAGAAAAAAATTTTTTTTGTATATAATTAATCACTCTCCCCAGCACCATCATATTCATCTTATTCCCCATAACACTCCAAATTCATTAGAAGTTATAGATCATGTTTCTTTTGCTTCCCCTCCCCCTCCTTTTACCAAAGTCATTTTCCTGGAGGATACTGATGTTTCCAACTTCTTCTCTCATTGTAATCTCTTCCACTCTACTCTGGTTAAGGCTGAACTGCTGAGCCACATCAATGTCACTTAAAAAAAAAAACAAAACCTTGTTAAAACTTTTTCAAGGGAACATTGGGCTGAAAATCATATCATACCTACAATGAATATCTTTTGCATTATGGGAAAAAATACTGAGACTCGAGAACAAAAAAATATTTCAATGAAATTGATAAAAATTCAAACCCCTACCTTCTGTTTTAGTATCAATTTTAAGACAGGCGATGGCAAGGGCTAAGCTATTAGGGGTCAAATGACTTTCCCAGGGTCACACAGCTAGGAAGTCGGATCAAATTTGAACCCAGATCATCCTGACTTCAGATCTTGAATTCTATCCACTGTGCTACCTAGCTGCTCCAGTGACAGTTTTTTAGAATTGGACCAACTTAAATTATAAAGCAGCAAAATTTGTTAATTGATGGAAATAGTAGTAAAATGCCATGGGGGAGAAAATAACAAAACAATGGCAATTTCAAGAAATAAATTTATCATGGTAGTTTGTGATAACTGGAATGCCTCACACTTATAACTTTGGGAGAGATATGAAAGCATTTAGATCGAGGATAGTAATAGCAATCCATAGTAAGATTCTATGGGGAAAGCTGATTCAAGATGAATATAAAATTTTTACAATATTAAATCCTGATAATGAACAAATGGAGAAACTGTCAAAAGGAGTAATTAGATTCATCCAAATTTTAAGAAGATGTGCAAATAAGATGGAAGAAGTAAGACCACAAGAGACAGGAATATTCATTTACACTAAAAGAAAAAAATCCAGTGAGTTAAATGATCATATTTCCAAATATACTTAACTTCAGTTCCTCACTGAATACTAGGAGAAATTATTAGGGGATGGCTTGTGACCATATAGAAAGGGAAGCGATCACTAACACAGATTTGAATGGGATGATATTATAATATCAAAAAAACAAATGTCAAAAAAACAAATCAATGATGGGAGTGAATCTTTAGTGGAAGGAGGACTCGAGGACCCACGGATCCAGGGCACAGAGACGTTTTAAAATTTTTATCAACGAATTAAAGGCATAGATTAGCATGTTTATCAAATGCCATTAAGTTAGAAAAGATAATCAAAATGTTGGACTGAATCTGGATGAAAAAATATCTGGATATCCTAAAATGATAACAAGAACAAATTTAAATATCTGAGATTAAAAAAAAAAATAAACTCTGTAAGGGGAAAGTTTAGCTAGATAAGATTAAAAAAAATTTTTTAAAACCCTAATATCTTTTATATATATCCTTCTACATTAATTTTTTATTTGTTACAGGGCTAGGCAATGGGGGTTAAGTGACTTGCCCAGGGTCACACAACTGGGAAGTGTCTAAAGGCCAGACTTGAACCTAGGACCTCCCGTCTCTAGGCCTGGCTCTGAATCCAAGGAGCCATCCAGCTGCCCCCTAGCTAGATAAGATGTTTTTTAAAAACATCTGAACTTTTAGTGGGCTACTAGCAATATGGCAGTCAAAACAGTGAATGAAATCTTTAAGTTGTACAGAAATCAGTAAAGTAGAATTCTAAAAAGTGAGGTGGTAACCTACTTTGTCAGAAAACACCTAGAATATTGTATTCAATTCTAAATATAACTATTTTAGGTAAAACTGCTCAAGTGTTCTCATGGTGAATAGATGATAAAATAACTAGAAGCTGGAATTGAAATTTTTGGCTTGGAGAAGACTTAGTGGGGACATAATAGTTGCTTTCAAGTATCTGAAGGGCAGTTGTATGAAGGAGCAATTGCACTTGTTCTGCTGTCCCCAAGAGAACAAAATCAAGGAGCAATACACAAAGGAATCACACAGGTACAGACAACCTCAATATTTTAAAAAATTTCCTTTACTTATGGTAAAGTTTAAAAGTACAATGGGGGACTCCTCACTAGAGGTCTTTATGACAAGACCGGATGACTACTTGTTTGGGGGAGAAGAATGGATATGTAGTTATGAGGTTCTTTCTAATGTTGAGATTCCGTGCTTTTGACCAAGGGCAGTTAATATATACAAGAGCAGCACACCACATTCTAAGAGTATCTAAAACACTCAAAAGCCCAGGAGTAAGCGGAATCTTGCATTGAAAAGTAGAACCAAATAAAAAAGTGTAAAAAACCATGCTAGAGATAAAAAGCAGACTTAGAACTAATAATCTGACCTAGAGGGATTAGTAAATGGATACATATCCATTTATTGAAGTGATGCCTCTAGTAGAGCACCATAACCAACATGCCCTCTGCTTCAAATATGTGTTACATATATAACAAATGATTCAATATATAGGGAGCATATTTATGAAATCTGTAGTGATCAAGAAGTTGGGAAGGAGAATCAATAATTTGGATGATGAGACTTCATATCCTCTAACAAGTTAAGTTCTTGAGCTGCACAGTATCTAGAATAAAGCTATAATCCTATTTCACTTGGACATTTGAAATCCAGCTCCTTTCAGGACATACACTGACAAGATGAAGTACAACCAGAGGAGGGTAACCAGTACGATTAAGGGAATGGAAACCATCACATATAAGTATCAGTGGTGTTTAGGCATTAGAAGGTTAAGACACAGAGGGTGGAAAATGGATGGGAGAAAAGAGAGACAGATGACATACCCTTTAATATTTGAAGACTACCATTTGGAAAGAGGATGTAATTTGTTTAGCTCTGTCCCAGCCGGCAGAATTAAGATAATGATTAGATTTTAAAGATAAGAGATTTTTGTAAAGTAAACGAGAACCTTTTTATTAGGTATATTTAAGAGTGGAATGACTAGAAGTCTTCAAAAAACGGGCTGAGTTCAGTGACCCTGAAGGTTCTAACTCAGACTTTATAATCTATCTAGAGCTATAGTTCTCTGTAATCCAAGTTATGCTATAGGAAACTAGAATCAAGTTTTAAGTGCAATTCGCAAACTGAGGAAAATTTGTAATAATTTTCCCTTTTTGGTTCACTCATATCTAACTGCCTCAGGAAATGAACTCAAACACAAAAGGACATGCAAACTTTAGCTTCTGGTTAAAGTGCTCCCACAAAACAACGTCCAGCTGATGAAGTCTGTCTCTGTCTGTCTCTCTCTCACACCCACCTACCACAACTAGGAGAGCCCTTGTGATAGTGGCCCTAAAGGAATGTGCATCTTTAATAGTAATGGTTGTGTAAAAACAATTCGAAGACATTTAGATATAAGGTAGTACTGGAATGCAAAGCCAATGATAAAAAAAATCATACTCTAAATCAGGTAGTGGCTGATCAAAGTCATGGAATTCCTCAGGTAAAGTAATTGCATTATAAGCAGCTTCCCGATTTTCTTCAGGCAAATCAACGACACCTGAAAAAGACAAAGTTGAAATAAGAAGTGGATACACACTGTAATTTCTATAAATCAAAGGTAGATGGAGGCAGTGAAATTTCCTAAAGGATAAAATATAAAGCTATAATATCTTGATACGTGGTATTTATACCTTCTTTACTCATAGTAAGATGTACATGGTTTTAGAAAGTTACCTGAGGCACTAAAAAGTTGAAAATATCTTGTCCAAGTTCACTAAGTCAGAATGTATCAAAGATAAGACATTAAAGACTCTTCCAGACTTGAGGGGGAACTTTCCTATCTATTATGCCACCCTGAATTAGAGAAGTGAATTTAGGGCAAGTACTTTAATAATCACCTTTCTGGGTAAAAATAAATTCTTGTATAAAATTTAAGTGCTCCTAATAAAACTATACAAAAAAATACATAACTAAAAAGTAAAAACCACCCATCTACTTAAACCCTCATGGGACAAATGTGCAAAACGATGAAATGAAAACACTTGTAACACCCCTCTTTCAAAGTTATAAATAGTAACAGGAAAGCACAATTACCTTTACATAGTTAGATAATAGGAAATATTTTTCTTTGCTCTAAGTAGTTCTCAGAAAACACAAAAACTAAAAGGCTGGTTGCTGATAAAGACAGGTTTATCCTAGCCTTTAGAAAAGTTCTTAGCCCAACGTATGTGAACTTGTTTTTAAACATTTTGATAAGTGAATTTCCATAACTGGTTATCCTTGTATGTATTTTATGTATTTAAAAATGAATCTACTGATTTCACCAGACTGCCAAAGGGCTCCATGTGATACAAAAAGGCAATAAACTGTTAATTGCAACTGCGTAAGCATTAATTTAAAAAATCAGTTTTCCTTTACAATCAGAAAGTATAATAGATAGGTCAGCCACTAGGTCTATAATTTAAAGGTAATCTTTTAGAGAAAATTATCAAAATCGCTTTTCAAAGTGTTTTACCATTAAGAATAGTTTACAGGGGCAGCTGGGTAGCTCAGTGGATTGAGAGCCAGGCCTAGAGACAGGAGGTCCTAGGTTCAAATCCAGCCTCAGACACTTCCCAGCTGTGTGACCCTGGGCAAGTCACTTGACCCCCATTGCCCACCCTTACCACTCTTCCACCTAGCCAATACACAGAAGTTAAGGGTTTAAAAAAAATTCTAAAAAAGGAAAAAAAAAAAGAACAGTTTAGAATAAATATCACTTGAAATAGCATCTACTAAAACAAGTAGGGAAATAGCAAGCTAAGTAGGAAAGAAAGCTTGTCAATACCTGGCCGAAATGCCATCTTTATCTTAATGAAAGCCTCATTACAGTCTGCAAGGAGATATTTTGCTTTCCTGTGATAGATTCGAACTACTCCCAATAAGAGATGTCCTGAGGTTCGAAGTGCCATCTTTACCTATAAACAAAATATTAACTTTTATAAAATCAATTACATAGAGTAAAAGGCCTCACAGAAAACAAAAACGAACAGAAAGACTAGCTAGATTTAAAGTTTCTATTTAAAACTCAAACGAAATCTTTATTAGCTTTATATCTAGACATTTCAATGACTATTAAAAAAAGAATGATAGAAGCAGATTTCAAATGATCTGCTTGCCCTAAGGACATTTATTGAAGAGAAAAAGCAATCAGTTCAAACTTTCCTGAATAGCTTGTTAAAAGATTATTGAGTTATCCAAACAATTATTCAAAAGCCTTCTAAAAGCTAAATTGGAGAACATTTCTATTATATGCTTATCTTAGAACATTAGTTTTACATGGGTCAAATTTACATCAGTAATATGCCCTTCATGTATACTTTATAACAAATTGCCCATCTAGAAGTCAGAGCTTAACTTTTATTATTTTAATTTATAAAGATTTATAGCCACATCTTTGTTTTTAGGCTACAATAATTTATTTAATGCTAAACCATTGTCCAGGAATAAAAGCTCCATCAAAATATTGCCAAATGTAGTCTATGAAGAATATAAATACTTTGAGTAGGAGTGGCTTATATCGAAGATAAATTTTCCATCTGAGATAATAAATATTGCAGCAGGGGGGATGATAAGGTGCTGCTAAAGTATACCCCAACTTCCAAACATGGGAAATTGACAAACATAAGTAATGCCATGATGGGAAGGGTGGCATGGTAGAGGCTGTCTATAATGACTAATACTCTAAACAAATTAATCTTTAGTAAAACACAAATCATTCTATTATAACATATACTTTAAAATACATCTAAAATTGCATATATCTTATATCTCTGTACATAAGTATCTCCTAAAAAAATAATTTCTCTTCAGATTAAAATAATAATAATAATAATACATCATTTGGGTAGATTACATGCACATTTCTTGGTAAGAAGATTAATATTTTGCAGTGAAACTTACAAAATGGTTATTTTTAGTTATAACTGCTCAAAATGCTTAACACCTCCCAATTTTCCCACATAAAAGCTAAATCTTACATATGTGAATTTAATATCTCCTGTCCCAACACTGCAAAGTAAGTAATACAAACTTCCAATGAGACTTTTCTAATTATTTCCATTAACTTTACCTACTATAATCAATATCACATTCTCTTCAATAATTCCCACGTATTTTAATGTCCTTAATAATTCCTTTAATTACAGGCAGGATTCCAGACTAACATTGCCTATCAATGCAGTTTTGCAAACATACCATTATCACTGATACCAAACTGTACTGGAATTTAATTGTTCTCTGATAAAAAAAGTTAAATTTAAAGTTTCTCAAGAAAAATGGTTGGTTCAAACCCGGCCTCAGCCACTTCCCAACTGTGTGACCCTGGGCAAGTCACTTGACCCCCATTGCCCACCCTTACCAATCTTCTACCTATGAGACAATACACCGAAGTACAAGGGTTTAAAAAAAAAAATGGTTGGGAAATCTAGGTGGCTCAGTAGGTAAGAGAACCAGGCCTAGAGACAGGAGGTCTTGGGGCTCAAATCTGACCTTAAGACACTTCTTTGTTTGTGATACTCTGGACAAGTCACTTAACCCCCACTGCCTAGCTCCCTACTACTCTTCTGCCTTGGAACCAATATATAGTATTGATTCTAAGATGCAAGGGAAGGGTTTAAGTTAAAAAAAAAAAAAAAAAAAAAAGTAATGCAGGACATAATATATAAAAAACATAATAATAAGATATATGCAGGACAAATTGGAAGTAATCTCAGGGAATGCAGTAGTGTGCTGGTAAATGTTTAAGAACTCTAGGGGGAAAAAAGGACACACCATCATTGTTTTTCTCCATTACTTTCTTAACACAATAAATTAAGCCCTGCTTATGAAGAATTCTAAGTTGCAAAATGTCAACATTGAAAATTCAACAATTCTCAAGAGCCAGAACAAGCTAGCTCTAGCACATCAATGGAAGGAGGCTCTAAGAATAAAGGAGGACCAAGAATAACTTGTTGCAAAAGAGTGAGACTTAAAACTGAGGCTTGAAGGAAATCAGGAGAAGGAAATGAAGAAGGTTCAAGGTAATGAAAGCCAGTTAAATGTCAAGAACTGGGAGACAGGGACTGCAAGGAGCTAGTGTCCCTCAAGGGTAAATGGTAGAGTATTTGGGGGATAGAACAGTAGAAGTCTGAAAATGTAGAAAGGGGTCAGGTTCCTGAAGGGATTTAAAAGCCACACTAGAATACTGAATCTTGGAGATAATAGGGAGCTTACTGGGGTTGATTGAATTGGCAAAGCATGTGTGCATGCCTGTCAGAGATGTACACATTAGAAAGATTAATTTCAAAATTAAGAATAGATTGGAGTGAGGTTTCAGGGAGGGAGTTATCCAATAGTCCACACATGAGAACCTAGACCAAAGTGGCAGTCATGTAAAAAGAGAGAAGGGAGCACAGGAAGGTAGGAAAAACAGGATTTGGCAACTGAATGGATACAAAGGGATGAGAGTGGAGGAGTCAAAGACGATATCCAGGTTGCAAGCATTTGGGAAGAGGAGGGCTTTAGGGGAAAGATAAATTTTAGACACGTTGGGTTCAAGACATCTATGGGACATCTAGTTAAAGATATCTAATAAAAGGGGCAGCTAGGTCCCTCAGTAGATAGGAAAGCCAGGACTGGAATTGGGAGGTCTTGAGTTCAAATCCAGCCTCTCGTACTTCCTAGTTAGGTGACTGAGCAAATCACTTAACCTCCACTGCCTAGCCCTTACTGCTCTCCTGCCTTGGAACCAATACTTAGTACTGATTCTAAGAGAGAAGATAAGGGTTAAAAAATAGTCCAACAGGTAACTGGAGATCTGATGAAACCACCAAGTGAAACAATACAAAGAGGAAAAAAAAGGCAGAAGCACTAAGCCTTATTTAGAAGAAATATCGTAACACTGTATATAAAGGCATATAGAAACTCATGAATTTGAAGGGAGAAACGGTGTGTGGCACATATGGATAAGGATCAAAGGAGAATGAATGGAAGCAAAATTGGGGTGGAAATAAAATGTAGTGTATCCAAGCAGACAAAAGAAAAAGGTTTTGGTGGTTCCATAAGATAAAGCTGGAATGAAAGCAAGATATAGCTGTGATGGGACACTATCAATCTGAACCATCTTCCATCTTTCAACTTTTTAAATTTTAATTTTGAATATTTCCCCATAGTTACACGTTTCATAGTTCTTTCCCTCTCCCCCACCCTACCCCCTCCGTAGCTGACCCACAGTTCCACTGGGTTTTACAAGTATCATTGATTAAGACCTAATTCCATAATATTGATAGTTAGACTAGTTATCATTTAGCATCTACATCCCCAATAATATCCCCATCAGCCTATATGTTCAAGCAGTTGTTTTTCTTCTGTGTTTCTCCTCCCACAGTTCTTCCTCTGAGTGTGACTAGTTTTCTTTCTCAAAGTCCCTCAGCCTTGCTCTGGATCCTTGCATTGCTGCTAGTACAGAAGTCCATTACATTCTATTTTACCACAGTGTATTGGTCTCTGTAGACAATGTTCTCCTGGCTCTGCTCCTTTCACTCTGCATCAGGTTCCTGGAGGTCGTTCCAGTTCACATGGAATTCCTCCAGTTCATTATTTCTTTGAGCACATAGTATGCCATCACCAACAGATACCACAATTTGTTAGCTTTCAACTTTTAACTAAAAGGTAAATCTGATCTATTTTTGATTTGATAATTTCACCTTTCAGAAAGTGGAAGCAGCAACAACTGTGAATTGTCCCTGATTCTGTTTAATCATTTGTTGAAGATACCTTGGGAGGAAGAGACCATACTATCTTAGAACCAAAAATGTGAAAAAGCATGTGAAGTAATAAATTAGATTTTTGGGGAGATGATTTGAAAGACTCCATAGAAAACATGGGTGTTATTAACCAATGTATCAGACACTATTATGAGGCATTAGGGATACAAGACAAAAAAGAGGGGGAAAAAAAAAAAAAAAAAGCCCTGCTCAGTAGATCTTACATTCTATCGGAGAAGACAAAAGAACAGAGATGGTGAATACAACAAAACCTAGATGAAGACAAAGGTGAGGGAGTGGGAACTGGCAGCAGACAGGGATGGAATTAGGGAAGGACATGATACAAGATGGTACTTTTAAGCAAAATCCTGAAGATTGGAATCCTAAAACAGAAGTGAGGAAAAGCATAGTAGGAATGGGGGTGGGTGGGAAGGATGGATAGATTAGGCAGTTCATGTAGGATGGAACTTGAAGCAGAGGGCCCAACCAGAAAGCTATCAAAATAGTCCACGCTAAAAGGTAATTAAAAAGCTTAGCCCTAGGTTCAGGGTTGAGTGGAGAAAAGGAGACAGATTTGAGAGATTCAGTAGAGGAAGAGCTGACCAACTTGATAACTGATGAGATATGAAGGTAAATGAAGAGCTGAAAATGACTTTGAGGGTCTGAATCTGGCTTAACTAAAAGGATAATAGGGTCCTCAAAGGAAACAGGGAAGTTAGGAAGAGTGGTAGATTTTGGAAGAAAGAAGTGCTTTAGAAATGTTGAATTTGAGATAACTACAGAACACTCGGGTAAGAAATATCCAACAGACGGTAATAGAAGCCAGGACTGGATTTCAGAATTTATTTTACTGGTCTTTTTAACTGTTCCACGAAAGACATCTCATCTCTGGGAATGTTCTCTGTCTGTCCTGGAATACTGTCCCTCCTCAACACTTGACTATTGACCTCCCGGGCTTCAAGTCTCAACTAAAATCCCCACTGAAATGAAAAGTACACACTAGGGAGTAAAGTGTAAAAAAAAGTCTGGAGAATGCCAAACATTATTTTAAATTTGTTTCTGGAGACAACAGGAAGCTACTAAAGTTTACTGAGTAAACAGGATGTGATTAAACATTTTTGGAAAATCATTTTGGCTAGTTGTTGACCATACTTGAAGAGGAACAAAATGACATCAATGATCTTTGGAATAGAGCATAAATTCTTCTAGTCATCTAATTCCAATAGGAAAGTAAAAGTCAAGATGAATAGTGATGTCCAGGATGTAGTAGATAATCTTAGCTTCTTTGATGTCTAAGTGAGCTCCGAGTACTCCATAGCTCCTACTTCTCGTCTTCATGGCTTTTGGAACAAATTGTTCTCAACTGCTCCTTCTACCAGGAAGCCTTCACATGCCTGCAGTATAACAACCCCCTAACTCACAGACAAGTTTGAGGTCCACTAGATACCCTCAATCTGGTTTTGTCCATCTACCAAAATGGTTTACTAGGGTGTGGGCACCATTTGCTATAGCTTCTTGGAGCCACAGGTGATAGCTGGATGGTAGGTGGACAGCGGAGAAGGAAAGTAACCCTAAAAAGGGCTTGACAAGCCCTCATATCAGAAGTACTAGAATTCCATGAAACCAAATAACTGGAGTGCTGGGCCTGGAATCAAGATGATCTGAATTCAAATTCAGCCTCAGACACTTACCTAGCTATGTGACCCTTAGCACCTGCATGGAGGATGGATCAGAGACTTAATGGAGGCAGATACACCAGCAGGGTATTACAATAACCAAGACATGAGGTGATGAGGCAATGTCAACAGAGAAAAACATTCAAGAGATGTTGCAAAGGTGAAATCAAGGGCACAAGTCAGGTTGCAAAGGGCTAAGAAGAGAAGTGGAGGCATGTATGCAGACAGCTTTTTTTTTTTTTTTAAAGCACTCTGGTTATATAAGGAAACAGCCAAGAAGACAATATGGACAAATGGATAGAGAAAGAGGGATATCTGAGCTTGCTTTATAGACATCAAGAAAGCAGTCACTCATTAGGAAAAGAAAGATGATTAGAGTTGTAATAATTAAAAAGGCAATCAATTAAAGATGGAAGATCAGGGTTGGCCTTGATAGTGAGAAAGGTCATCTACTCAAAACAGAGTAATAAAGGAAATAGATGACATTAGGGGATTTTGTTGGGGGAAAAGAACTTAATTGTCTCTTCTGAAGAGAGTGCAGCTGAAAGAGTATAGGAAGTTTGAGAAGGGAAGAAGTGGTTTGGAATTGACTGCTATGGGGAATGTCAGAGTTAATTAAGGATTCTCTTATGGCTCAGTTGAGATTAGAAAACAAATTTGTAGCCAATTCAGCCAGCATGTTTACATGGCTTCTTTTAGCACTGTTTAGCAACATGTGAGTTAAAAGGATTTAAGTTCCTTTGAGAGTCAGGAATATTTCAAATCTTATTTGTATCTCTACTAGGGTCTAGAAGAGTGTTTACACATATATGGCATTTAACTTGACTTACTGACAAGGGGGAGATGCGGGGTTACAAGAGCAGAGGACAATGGAATTAATTAGCAAAAGGATCAAGATTGTGAAAGGGGAAAGAGAAACAACAGGAAAATTGCACTGAAGGGTAAAGATCAATACGAGGACAGAGAATAAAGGTGTAGGAATGTGGATGGCTGAGGGATGAGAAAGAATCATAGGAAATTATGCGAGGATAGAGGAGTTTATTTTTCTGATCACATGAATATGATTGATTGTTCCTGTGTGAAATCAGATGGAGAAGAAATTAATAAACTAGGAGGCTAGAGTGAAATTAAGTACTTGGGTGTCAGGTATCAAGGATACAGTGGCAAACACAAAACAATCTCTACCCTAAAGGAACTTACATCCTATCAAATAAGACACAAGTAAACAAATTCCAAATAAATATAAGGCAAACTTTATGGGGGAAAGCATCAGCAGTTTGGGAGAAGGAGGAAAAGAATAAAGATTCCAATTAGAAAATGGATGTGAAAATAATGTGGTAACACATTGAGTTTCAGACAGGTTAAATTTAAGATGACTGTGGAACATCCAGTTTGAAATATTCACCAGGCAATTAAGACATAAGACTTCTAGAACTCAGGAAAGAGTAGGGCTAGATACTGAAATGCAGTGTCAGTTGATAGAAATGGAAGACCACAAGCCAGGCACTAAATTCTTTGATAAGAGAAAGATTGAGAAATATAGAAAATTGCTATAAGGTAAATATGCCTATTCCTCCTGGACCAATATATATCAAGGGGCATGAAAGTGTATATCCAGTGTGAAAAGAAAGTCAGGAATGTTTCCGTGAGGGTAGCTTAGCCAGGTCTCTGACCAAATAAGAAAAAAAAAAAAAAAAAAAAAAAAAACCCTTTAAGAGATGATAATAGCTTGTCAATTACTCTATGTATGTTCTCATTTCATACTCAATGTTCAGAAATTAATTTACTTGTACATGGGTCATCAAGTTGTAAACTACTAGAACCCAGCCTCTAAAACTCCAAGTACAGGATGCACTTGCCAATCGAAACATACTGCCTCTCTAAAAGGAAGTTTGCTCAATAGGAACAGCTGTAATTTGGAAAGGACAACAAAGAACTGGGCTTTTTTAGGGGTACCTCAAGGATAATCCCTATCTTATGAAAGACCTGGGGATATTTGGTTTGGTATAAAAATATTTGGGGGCTAGAAAGACAAAAAGGACACATTCCCCATCTTCAAATAGCTGAAGATGTAGAAGAGTGTTTAGATTTTAGAATCAGTGGACATAAGTAATAGGGAAGAAAATTCTGGCTCAAGACAAACACAAGTTCCTAACGATCAGAACTATTTTTTTAAAAAAAGATATGATTAATTTTGGAAAATGAGTTCAACATCAATAATCTTCAAGCAGAGGATAGAAAAAGTATTAAAAATGAGGGGGCCGAGGGAAGACCAAAAACCTGGAACTTGGTATAGTAGTAAAGAAGCTGAAAAAAGCTTTTAAAGCCTATAACAGTATTCTCTGAGTTCCCAGGAAATTGAGACATAGTAGATTAAAATGGTAGAGGTTGAACAGGAGAGAAGAAAAAGGAAGCTTTCCTGATACTTGAGTCAGGAAAAAGAGCCTAATGATTAGTTACTCAAAGAACAAGAGTTTGCTTTCCAATAAACTTCACCTAGTGGGTATGGATTCTTGGATCAAGGGTACCCAAACATAAAACCTGCTTTTGAAATTAAATATATGTATATATCATTTAGAGTAGTGAGAAGCAACAGAGTTGACTATACTCAGGGAGATATATATGTCAAGAATCTTATTTAGCAATTATTAACCATTGAGACACTGTCTTAAAAAATATCAGAACTACATCAAGAATAATGTGCAAATCTTATCAACAGAACATGATTTGGAACTCTCAATTTCACTTGTCCTTAATAAGCAAACAATCAGTTATTTCATGCTAACAAATACATAAAAATATCTACTAATATCGACAAAAAAACATACCTTGGGTGAAATGATACTCTCCACACTGCTCTCTAAATTACACTCAAACACATGGGCTTTGGTTAGCTTCTTATCCCAATGGGCCGCTAGCCAAATTTTGGCCAGCGGCCCTCTCTTACTCAGGACAAAATGAGCGTAGAACATCGTCCCAGATGACTAGAAAATCTGTCAGAAAAACAATTTCAAAAAATCATACATGCAATAATGCAGAAATATACATTTTCCCAATCTGATCTTGATGTCAAAACTAGATATACTTTTCATAGATTTATATTTTCTTTCGTGTACTCTATGTTCCAGACAAACGGGTCTACTTGCTGTTCTTCAAATTCAGCACACTCTACACCTCCAAGCCTTTATAAGGTTGTCTTCCATGTTTGAAATTCTCTCCTCACTTGTACCTCTTAGAATTCCTAGTTTTCTTAAAAGCTCAGGTCAAACTATCCCCCCAACATGTAACCTTTCCTGATCCCTCAACAATTACCTTAGATTTGAGAATACTGTCTTCCCCAATAGAATGTAAGCTTGTAAAGGGCAGGAACTGTTTTGATATTTTGCTTTGTAGCCCTTCTGCTTGGTACATAGAAGGCCCACTCATGTTTTCATGTTATAGGGCAAAAGGTTCTTGGTATACTTCAAATAGGAAGCTTTAAGTTTTCAATACAGAACTATCCCCCTGCCCTTTTTTCACCATGAAGAAAACATACCAGAATCTCAGAGAACTTTCCCTAAAATTCTTTCAGAGAAGCTTATCTTTTTAAGTTTATCCAAATTATACTGCCTTTTCATCTTGATAGGTATTTGGGAAAACAAAAGCAACAAGAAGCAACTAAAAATACTAAGGGCAATTACATGGTTCAGTGGATAAAGCCAGACCTAAAGACAGTAAGTCATCCTGGGTTCAAATTTGATCTCAAGACTCTTCCCTAGCTGTGTGACTGTGGGTAAGCTATTTAACCCCTCTTCTGCTTTAGAACAGATATGGATTCTAAT
Source organism: Gracilinanus agilis (assembly GCF_016433145.1). Classification (NCBI taxonomy): domain Eukaryota; kingdom Metazoa; phylum Chordata; class Mammalia; order Didelphimorphia; family Didelphidae; genus Gracilinanus; species Gracilinanus agilis. The sequence continues at coordinate 662,536,483 of NC_058130.1, forward strand.
TCAGAATGACAAGGTAAGTTTTAAAAAAGGGGAAAATACTACACATGACAAATAATGTTCAAAAATGAAACGGTCTTTTCAATTAGGAACTATAAACAGGGAGTAAATATTCATATACCCCCCCACCAAATTCAGGCCAGAAACTGTTAAGAGCTCAATTACAAGCTTATTATAGCCTACTATTCCCCAACTTTGCAAATTTTGAAACCACGACTTACTGTTTATACCTAATCCATTAAATATATCAGATGACAGAATCAGTCTTAGCAGTAAGGCAAAAGCAAATAGGAAAACTTGATGACAAAACCTATCAACATACCATAAAAGAGTCGGGCAGAAGATGCTTAATCATTTTTCCTTTGGTACATTAATATATCATTAAGAGACAAGACTAAAAAATTTGGTGTTGAAAATGAATGCTACAGAACACCAAGATAATTCTCATATCAAAACCATAGTACATTACAATTACTTTTAGTAGTCTAGAGTATTAAAACTCCTTTGAGAATAGAAAGTATTTGTGATTCCAGATTCTAGTTGACATACAGATTTAAAACTTTGGGAACTCTATTTATGGATAAATAGATCAAGATAAATTCAGATCACTGCCACCTTTCAGCATTTAACAGCAAAATGTGAAAGTTTTCATTTAAATTGAAAACTCTTTGGTGATCCTCATTTATGCTAAGACATAGCTCCTTAAAGAAAAAGGCATTTCTGTTCCCAAAGCCGCTTACTTTAAAAATGAATTTTTATTTCTCTCCCTCCTATCCTAATCAATAATTCAAGACAAACTAGGATACCAAAAACAAGGATTTAAGTAAAATGTTCCAGAATAGAAACAGTACTTGATGGTTTCTCACAATTCATTTTCCTTCTTGAAGTACTCTTCATAAGGTTATACCTTACAACTGAAGAAGCTCACTTGTTGACATCTCTTACTACTGTTTCAATTGTTAAGACTATTGCTGTACAGAATGTTTACTTATAAAAGTAAAATGACATTCAAATTCCTAGTAGATATCTTGATGATAAAAAAAAGTTACTGGCAAGACACTTTAATTCACCCACGTAAGTAGATACTTGTACAATGGCTACAAGGACTAAAATTATCTTCCAAACATTTGGAAAAGTGATGGATTCTCTACCAGGAGTCAATTAGTTGGCACATCCTACTAGGTTAGCTCATGGTAGCTGCTTTTCAGCTGTTGGTTGGACTGTGCCTCAAAATAGTCAATACTTACTCTACCATAGGAACCTAAGGTTCCTGAACAGATGCAACTTCTTGACAAAGAGTAGGTAAAGTTGTAGTGTGGAAGCTGTCCTGGAGTGATCTGGCAGGTAAAGCTAGCCTAAGGAAAGCACTATTCTTCAATATAGCCAATTGTTACTTCTCTAAGCATAAGTAATGGAGATTATAGTACTATTATAACATCATCACTAGGTTTTAAATAATGACAAACTATTGTCCTGTGCTCTTTCAAATAAAAATTGTTATTTCAAACCTCCTAAAAAGTTAGTCAATGTACTTGAATTTAGGACTACATTTTGCCAACTCAAAAACTTAAGCCTCAATTTTGTTAACAAAGGGTTGTTCAATGACTAAAAATGGCAGTTATGTTAGTTAGCATGATAGAAAAATTGTTTTAGATTTTACGAAATACAGAATATGGCAAAGGTACTCATCCCATATGATTTAAATTAATTTTTGGATTTCCGCATTGAAGTTAAATACCAATAATGCTTCATTCCTATTACCAGCATGATTACACATGAGATTTAGAACTATATCTAGTAATTCAAACAGCAGAATGTGTAAACAATATCTGAAAACAAGCAAATGTCAATTTTAATGTAAATTTTAACTAAGTGGACTCTAATATGGATATTTCAATTAGATCTTCCTTTACCAAGCTATTTATAGTCTTAAGAGAAAAAATTGTTTTAAGTATGCCAATTTTTTAAACTTGTTTTATCGTTTCTTCCACTTGCATGTTTATAATCTAAAGAAATCACAAAGTAGAAGTAATTTCAGAGAACGAAAAAGTTTTAAAGAAAAGGAAAGACAAATTCCCATTTTTAAAGCATATTCTAAATAAAAGCATTAACAGGATCTGAAGCTGTAAGCAAGCATAGCCAAATACCCATTTTACAAAGGCCAACCATGGGTTTTTGCTTAAGTGATTTGACTCAAACTTCCTCCTACATTCTACATCTATAGGGATGATACATGTAAAGAAAATGTCTATTTTCCAGATGGAACATTGGTGTTTCTGGTAGGGAAATTAATACATGTGGAAAAACTCAAAATATAGTTTACTTAAAACGATTCACATCTTCCCCTTTTAAAAATAAACCAGTGCCTTCAATTTGCACACTACAGATCCTAGGTTTTAAAGCTAAAAGGGGCTGGAAATACTTAAAGGGGTGGAAGGGGGGGAAGGAATAAGCATTTCTTTGGTGCTTACTAAATGCCAAGCACTTAACATACTTTAGAAACCCCCCAAAAAGCCTATCAGGTTTTTAATCCACAAATTTGCCATTTTATACGATTAATGGAATTCTGAACAGCATACTTTAATGATATTTCCTAATTAAAGTATACAGCGTTAATTATTAATCATTCTGTACAGTTCGAATCCACTCAAGTTTACAAGTATATATTCACAACATATATTCCCATCTACTTTAGAATTTCCTTAAACATGTCCATCTCTGTGGTTTCTGACGTTAAAAGATATAACATTTCAATTTTCCTAACTCTCATTATGTTATATACTACTTGCATAGCTAAGGCACTTATGTATTGAGGCGTTTTCAAGTTATACTATTTAGAATATTTTTGTGATTAAAATGGTCATGACTGATGAAACAAGGCGCGTCTTTCAGTTTTACTCCATTCAAACTCGAAATATATTTACTTAGTATAAACTTCGGTACATAAAACTTTAGTCCAATTCTACACGTTCATCTCTTCACTCCTCTAAAGGACAAGATATTTTTTTCTCTCTCCTCCCCCCTCCCCAGACCTCTGGCCTTTTTTGGTCGAGAAAGAAACTTCCAAAGACAAACATATTAGATAGATACATTTCCCCCCAAAGTCTTAGCCAAACACTAAACGCATTAACCTGTAGAGAACAACCAGTGATCAGTAAAGTTGAGGAGGATGGAAACAAACTACTGCAGTCTTCTAAGGGCCCAAAGCATGTTCCCTTCTAGTTTTCCCCCCTTCTTTTATTTGGTCTTTCCCAATTGTGATGTCGCCTTAAAGGGATGAGTCCCTTAAAGGGAGGGGGGGAAGAGGGTTACAGAGCCCTCGGCCCTGGGCTGCCTCCGCCCCGGGCACTGCAGCGTCCACTTCCTTGATGCCTGCTTCCCTAGCTTTACAAACTGTTGCTCCTCCTCTGAAGTTGGCACTGGGATTGGGGGCGGACCATTTCCCCGGAGATCCCGCTTCTTCCGAGGGTTCCCCCCCCCACCCCCGCCTCGGCCAGGCCAGGCTCCAGAGGCCGGTGGAAGTGGGGGGGTATTCAACCCTGCCCCCAAGACCGGCGTTTCCGGATCCCTGGAGCCCGGAGAGGCAGGCTGGCGGGCCTCCGGGCACCAAAAGACTAGGACGAGGGGCGGGGTGTTTTTAATTAAATCTGCTCCCTCACCCCCCGCGCGTGCCGGGGCTAGTCCTGGGTAGCCCGGCGAGAAGGCCAGGCTTGATCCCGCGGGCGACGGGGCCTGGCCGCTGTTGGGCTCCCGCTCCCTCTCGCAGCTGGCCCGGCTGCTGGGCGTCCCGAAGGCTAGGAAGGGGGGGGTCGGCGGGGGTCTCTCACCTCGAGCTCCTCCGAGAGCGGGGACGGGCTGGGTGGCCGAGGGAGGGGAAAGGGTTAGGGGGAGGGGGTCGGGGAGAAGGGGGGACACCCCTCCCGCGGTGTGGGGGGAAGCCTCTCCCGCCGCCTCTGCTTCTTCCGCTCCTCCGCCGCCGCCGCCGCTGCCTCCTCCGCGGCAGCCGCTTGCCCGCCGCCTCCGCCTCCTCTCCGATTCACTCAAACAAACAAGATGGCGGCAACTATGGCCGCGGCTCTTCCTGCCGCCCAAACCCTCCGTTCAAATCGGCAGGATGTTTACGGTCAAAATGTTCCCCGAGCGCCTGCGCCGCCAGCCGAATCCTACGAAGGTAACTGCGCAGGCGCGGGCGCTCTTTCCTTTTAGCCCGGATTCTATCCCTCCCCCTCTCGATTGACGGAACAGATAGGCTGAGCATGCGCTAAGAAGGCCGCGCAGTTCGTCGAACGCTTGGGTGAATTGGCGCATGCGCTGCGGTTGCAGACGTGGAACGAGAATGTATTTTTGTATTATTTAATTTATCGGTGTTTTGTTTTGCCTTTTTTTAAAGAGAACCGTTTCG